>NW_008614700.1:58170-108300 GCF_000691845.1 Merops nubicus | reverse complement strand
TCGGCCAGTGGGTTCAGCAGTGCTCCTGGGCTCCAGGCTGGAGTCCTACAAAGTGGTTCTGCTTCAGGACAAGTTCTCAAGCATCAGAAAAAGATGTAAAGTGTACCGTGTTTGATTTTGTTTCTGATGGTGGGAATATACTAGGTAGATCCAGGAAGCATCTTTGGCCTTATTTGTCAAATATCACATGGTAGCATTTGTCTGCAAAGGGTTTTTAATTTCAGAAAAGAACAGTATTTACTTAAAAACAGCCCTGTTATTCAGAGCATTCAAAAAAAAAAAAAAGAAAAAAAAAAAAAACAAAACCCAAAACAAAACAAAAAAAAAAACACCACACCATTAAACTTTCTCATAGCCAAAGAAAAAATGCAGACTTTTTCGTGGTCTGCTTTTACATCGGGTTTATATTGCTACTGTTGAAGTGGATCATACTCTGCTTATGGTAAAGGGAAGTCGTGGTGCTGCATGCATTTTTTTACCATCAGAGAATTTGTCCTCATTTATTTTGATTAAAAAACTGCTGCTATGTTACATTGTAAATGTGTTGGTCCTGTTGCATGAAAAACACACAGTGCTGTATTCTTAATTTCCACTTCTTCCTTCTTCGCATTCCTTCTCTCCATCTCCTCCCAACAATCAGAACAAGAAAACCTGAGCATTTACCAGAAAGACAGAGAAGCAGCTCTACCTCTATACTCAAACCCATGCCTGTGGATGAACCAGCAGGGAGGATTTTAATCAGGCCTTGCTGGCTCTGAGAAATCACCTACGTACATCACAGAACTGCTGCAGGAAGAGAGGCTGGGAGGAGGCCGACTTCAGGCACACTTCATTTGACTTGCTGTAGGCTTGTTTCTTGTAATATCTCATTTAAAGAGCCAGACAGCTTTTACCTACTGAGAAAATAGCTTATAACAGCCTTTAAAAGTCTTGCAGCTGGCCAGGTTTGGTATTCTAAGGTAAATGTCTTGCCACTAAAAGAGCAGCAATGCTTTCACTAAGTGATGTAGAACATGTTCCTTATGTTCAAACACTAATGCTGAAGCTATTATTAGCATTGCTATCTTCACCTCACTGGAGTTAATATTCAGAATTGGCTACCACTGAAATACTTCAGTTTAGCAGAAAGCAAATACTTGATTAGGGAAATGTTATACCCGGTGAGGGATCATTATTGAGTATGATTGATAGTAGAAATTATAAAACTACTAACTGGCGAAGAAAATCCTGTACTCGTACTGAAAAGAGATCTCATCAAATACTGAAATGTTTCTGGCTATTTCTGCTCTGAATTCCTCTCCTTTCTAAATATGCTTCCCGTGCGGCGTTTACACAGTTCACTGTAATCTACCTAATTTGTTCCCATGCTCTTTCTGGGCTGTCTTTCCTCTCTGACCATCTAGAGAACTTCACACATTGTCAACCTATCACAGGTGAAAGCTTTTGAAGATCTACTACTTTTATCCCAGCCTAATAAGGTCAGTGACCTTTCAAGCTCTACTATTTCCTTTTCTATCATTAGCCTGATATGTGCATCAGCTACCTCTCAATTTTCTTCATCTCTTCAATGCCCCACTTCTTCCTTTGGACACTGTCTAATTAGGAACTTAATTTCCTCTTCCCTGATGGAGTTTTTGATAATAGAGAGAGCCTATTCACCCCTGAGTCACAGAGCAGCACTATGATTTCCTGCTCAGGGGTGTCTTCAGGTATGTTAATTAATTTTCACAGTGGCGGCTCTGCCACAAAACCACAGTAGACAGACAAGATTATCTCTCCTGTAGGAAATCCACTGATGGGAACAGTCTTGCCCAAATTCAATCAGGTGGAGGAGCACTGCGGTTGTGGAAGTAGCTATGGATGAAGCTTTGATGTCCTGCAAAGCCCCCGCTGCCTTGAAATCCTTTCTGGAACCAGCGCTGGTTTCTCTGTGGAAAAGGCGCTGCCTTTTGTGGTGCTTTGTCACATGCCCATTCCGCAGACTCCCTGTGCTCCAGGGCCACATGCCACAGCCATACCTTCTCTGTTTTTCCTACATGTAAGCAAGTGGGAACCTCAGTCACAGAGGGGTAAAAAAGGCTGGGAGGAACTCTTGGTTTTTTTTCAGGACCAAGATTTTAGAAGTACTTCCAAAAAGTGCCAAATTTATGCATAATCATTTATGGGCACAGGAAATACATTATACAGGAAAGCCTTAATATTAATTTTTTAAAAATACTGTACAAATTAGTTTCTTTTACATTTTGCTGCACTGTTAAGGTAATTTATGATTCAATCAGGTTTTTTTTTTAACAATTTTACTGCATTTTTCTTCCTGCAGAGTCACTGGCTGCTTTGCAACAAGCTGTATCCTTCCTCCTTAGTGAGGAGGTGTGCCAGGGCTGCTCTGCTGTCTTTAAGGTGCTGAGAAATTTTTGGTAAGAGCCTCATAGTTACTGCTTCATCTATGTCCATCTCCACTGGCTTGCACAGCAGGCGCTGAGGGCAGCGTTATTCACGCTGGCACACCACTGGCGTTACTGGCGTTACATCAGGAGGAGATCTGGAAACGTCTGTCGCGTCCATCTGAGAAATTTGGGCTCTGGTGCTCAATCCTTGATGGAAGAGGTGCCAGGGCTACCTCTGGGGTACGGGACTGGCAGAGGCAAGGACTCAGCCCAGGGCAGATGCTCCCAGACCCCATGCCCTGGGACAAAGTGGCAAGGGACAGGAGATGTCACTGGGAGTCTTCCACCTCTCCCCATCAGCAACTCTTTTCTCAGGCTTTTAAGGCTGGCAGCAAACATAAGTCCAGCTGTTAAACCAAAAGAGAATAAGCTGTAGACTGCTTGTCTTGTGTCAGGGACAATTCTGAGGCCAAACTACACAATATTGGGGCAAAAAACAAGCACAAGGTTCCCATTCCACTCACACTCATCCTCTCTTGATCTTTGCCAACCAGTTCTCTGAAATAACTGAGGCTAAGACCTGAAGTCTCCAGCAGAAAGCATCACCTCCTGCCATTAGCACAGCCTCTCCACAGCCCCAGGAAGAAGGGGCTGCCTCAGGTTTAGGCACTGTGATGGAACTGGGCTCCCCAACTCACTTACCTGAGGATTTCCTGAGCTCCTCAGCACTGGGCAGATTCTCTTGCACTCACTGTGCCCTGGTGAAAAGTTTGCTAAAGGACCATCACTGGCACATGTAGACATTTGTTATCTAAATAATGCACTTGCCTGGGTTTTGTTAGTCTTTTGAAAACCTTAAAGGCAAGCCTCCCCCAAAACTCTTCACCAGCACCATGGCATCCACATCTCTCTCACACACCTACATCTCCAAATGACAAAATTCTTCTTTAAATTTTAAAAACAATCTGCAAAGTTTCTTATTAATCTTTTGCCACTGAGCTAAAGCATTTTCTTCCCCAAACAGTGTCAAAATGGAAACAACTTTAAGACCAAGTGGCACGTCTAGAGACAGAGCATGGTCCTGTACGCCCTTGTTTGTGCATTTTCCCTTCCTTCCTTAAGCTGGGGTTTGAGATTTCAGTTATTCTGCAAACAAGACCCAAGAGAGACACAATTAGACTCCCCTGGAGACTGACCCCTTATAGTGCCCACCTGTAGCCAGACCCAGATAGCATCCCAGTGCAATGAATTAGCACTCTAAGCTGATTAGAGAAGCTCTGCACAACTCTATTTTATTGACACAATGAAGAGAGGACAGAAAAGGACCTGAAATGAGAAAATCATTTCCATGCTGACTGAATTAAAAGAACAAAAGAGCTCCTTGCAGTTGCAGCATTCAATTTGTCAGAAAAAAAGGAAGCCACTTAATGGATCACAATAGATCTGAGCAGACAGATGAAATTTAAAACTTCAGCATGAGAGCAATTACCAGCTAAACATATTCTCAATCATTTCCTCCATATGCATAATTTAGTTGTATTGTTTACTTCAGGGTGGTTTTTTTGTTGCTTGGGTTGTTTGTATTTTCTTTCAAAAACTCCACGTGAGATATTATCTCCTGAGCATCTTTGCATCCTATTTTTCAGAATCAGATTAGAATCAGGAAGGTTGTTGCTCTATCTGGTAATACATTTTGTTAGAATACAAATTGCACTAAACTGTGGCTGGCTATGTTACCATTTCTCCTATGCTTCTAGAAGTAAATTAATATTTTCCATCTCTAGAAGCAAATAATGCAAGATCATCTTATTTGAAAGGAGCCCTAAACTGATTATAAATCACATACACTGTTGTGCTCTGCTTAAAAGAGAATGAACGTACAACTCGTATTCTAGCAAAATATATTAGGTTATGCCTCTAGAAACAGCATTCTCATTAAATTTAGGTTTAAGCTAACAGTAATAAGACAAGAATACAGGCTATTAAAAGGGTTCCTGTGAATGATATCTATAATTACTCATAAAATAGATATGCAATTTACTTTGGCATTTTCAAATCAAAATCTACTCAGCTGTATAAGGAAATATACCTTTAAAATAAATCTGTGAAATGAATGGAAAACATCAGTATTTTAGGTGCCCTGCCCTCTAATCATGTAAAAGCTTGAATATGACACAGTCCTAATGCAAAAGTGAAAATCAGTTGCATGTGTAAAAATATTCAGGTTTCCCAGTATATATTTGTATTTTCCAAGTAATGAAGTATTAAAACAAGAAAATACTGAGCATGGTCCTGGGAGTGTGTTGGCACTTAAATAACATCGCTGCACTGCAAATTCCTTGAGAATTAAGTATTTAAGATTGTGCAGAATGAGGCCCTTATTTTAATACTCACAATTTTAAAAGCTGGTACCTTGTTACTATACTTACAAATCAAATATCTCTTGCAGACCCAAAATTCAAAACAAAAATCATTTTCTGATCCTCACTATGACTTCAGAGCATCTGAATTCAAATCATTTGCCCTGACATTTATTTTCAGTTGCTGAGAATGCTTCACCCAGTTCACTGGACATCCTTTTTGCCTTTCAGCTGGCAATTTTACCAGCTCATTTGTGTCTATTTCTGAGGTCAAGAAAAAAGAAAAATCTAACTAAAAAAGTAATTATACGTGCTTATAAAACCCATTTTGAAGCTGATATCCTGCTAAAGAGAAAGCTGAGCACTGGGAGGATTCACTTCTGCTGGCTGCTGTTACTGATCTGACTAAGCGTTTCACAGGGGTAAATCCCCCAGCCGTTCGGGGACTGAGTGACACAGTATGACATGTGGCTAACAGCCTTCCTTGCATGCACTTTGCTTTCAGAAATTTTACCGATACCAACATAACCTTCCAAATCCTTCAGATGATAACTTTCCCCTGCTCTTAAAAAAACTTTTACAGCCGTGTCTGAACCATTCAAAGGATTCCCGACTGGAAAGGTTACTGTAACCCTTTTCTCCCTCCCGATAGATTGCATTAAGAGTTTTATATATATATTAAAAGAAAAAAAAAAAAAAAAAAGAAGCCATGTATAAAGCTTTGGGATATTTTAGCAAACTCAACGTAGTGTAACTTTGCTGACAGCTTGTCACATTTCACTGACTGTCTGTCTGGGATCCTGCGATAACATCTGCATTCACTCAGGGCGAGAGCTTACCCTAAGACAAAAAAGTGGGTCCTGCCACATAATGCTCCATCATTCTGTCAGTTCTGACATGGCATCTGAATTTTTTTGAATCACTAAACACTTTTGGGATTCTGGTCTTTATTATCTTTCCTTAGTTTCTATACTCGCTCGGCAATGCTGAAAAATGTAAAATGTGCAAACAAGGTAGTGGACGGCCCAGGCTTTTTGTCGTCTAATCCTCAGCCCCTCATTCATGCTCACTGTTAATCTCTTAAGACATTATAAAACTGTTAGACAAAGAAATGTGAATACCTCTGCTTCTCAGCAGAATGGGAGGAAACCAAGGAAAATCTGGATCATGCTAAGCTTTTCTTTTCACCACAAAAATGGTAACTTAAACCTGTTGCATCAAATTATTTATAATTCCCAACACTGAGGCTTTTTTTTTTTTTTTTTCAAAAATTCTTCTTCAGCATTACAGAGCAAGCCTGGCAATATCACAGGAGGAGGAACACTACCGCCAAATTTTCCAAACACACCAAATGCATCTGTCGTGTATAAAAAAAATTACACAAAGCTTGTCAGAACATAGGCAAATTGGGTTTTAATCCCCTCACTGTCTCACGTTCCGCAGGGCACACAGCTCATCATCCTGTCAGGGCTGCTCGAGATCCACTGTGGGGAATTTCTTTGCTGCAGAAGGACGGGGTGCTCAGCAGCGCTGGGTTGGTTGGGGGACCCTTGATAGGGCACGGCACAGGGGTGCCTCTGGGCTGGCTGGAGGTTTCCTGCCTGGATGGGACGAGGGCCCCATTTCACATGAATCCAGCCCTGTTTGGAGCCCTCTGCTATTTCAGGTCATCATTTCACTCCTCCTGACTCGAACTGCTGCGGGGGCATTAGCATGGGGACAAAAGCCGATCAAGCACCTATTCTAAAACCATTCAAACTCAGACCTACTAAAAATCACACCCGAAATGATACTGTTGCAATTAGCTAAATTTTATTCAGGAATGCTGGGGCTGAAAACAAGAATTTTCATCTTCTGCGTGTGTGTTGTTGTCATGGGTGGTGTGAGCAGATAGTCAAGTCTTAAAAATGCTCCAGCAGCACAAAAGTATTAGAATGCAAATGCCAAGCAATTCACACCTATGGAGCTGAATCCCTGCCACGAGGGCTTCTCTACACACAAAACAGCTTCTGTTAATGTCATCATTTTTCAGTAATTCTTTAAACTAGTATGAAAACAGGGCACCATTATTTTTGCCTAAAACATGTTTCTTGCAGCGGTGGGAGGGAACAGGCTTTGAGGGCAGAAGCTGAGACGTTGCCTTTTTCACAACAATGCTAGCCATCAGATTTGGGAGATGATTTGAGAAAAATGAACCTTTGAAAGGTAATAGTGGAGCCCAATACTGGTAGCAGCTCAGCTGCTTTGCCAAGGGCAGCAGTGGTGGTGTTGCAAGAAGAGCATGTAAGGAAGGTGCGGGCAGATGGTGTCCCTGAGAGCGGTGAAGCACTGAGCCTAAGTGGACCAAGGGACAGAAAAATGTTAACATGAGGAGAGCAGAGGAAAGAAAGGATGTAGAAGAAAACTAAAATATATGCACGCAGGCACTAAAGGCAATCAGAGCCTGGCTAGCAGCCTGTGTATGCAGTCAATGCCAAAGGCAAAGATGACCACCATAGCAGTGACCTACTGAAAGATAAAGTGAGGGAAATTGAGGGACCAATATAAGGGGCAGAGGTGAACGGGACTGCAAAAGATGTGGAAGAGGCTGGGCAGAAGGAAATTACTGGGGTTTCCACGAGGCTGAACAAGGATCCCAGCTGGCTGCAAGGTTTTGGGATGGTGTGGAGGACAGTAGCACTGGCTATGGGAGCAGGAGGAAAAGTGTGCTGAAAGGAAAAAAGAGAATTGCACTGTCTGGGGCCAGCAGGTCAAGGGCATTGCACTTAAAAAAAATGCAAATCTTCAAATAAGTAAGAAAAAGAGGCCTTTGCTTGGTCTTAACTTGGGGGGGGGGAAATAGTAAGATGTCCTCTGCAAAAGAGAAGGCATATTTCAAAGGGTGGGGAAAGGCACTGCAGCAGATCTGCTCTCCCTGGCCATCAGCATCGTCTCCCTCTACAGACAGAGGGTTTGGTGGGATCATCTCTGAGTTTAGCATTAAAGGAATACAGAAAACTGGTTTCTCTCCTCTGTGTTAACTGCTACACGTGGGTGTCTACACATGTAGGTATTCCACGTAGGTAGATACCAAGTTAATATTGGCAAGGTTGGTTTTTTTTAACCATGTTCACTTGATCCTACCAAACATGAATATTCAGGTTTTATTTTTAATAAAATATGGCCCAGAATTGTCATAGCTACCCTTTTTGAAAGCAAATTTACCACTTAAGGCCATTTCAACAAGATAGGAGGGCACTGAAAGTTATTCTCAGAAATCCTGCACAGCTACACTCCAGGTCTCCAACACAGCATGTACAAAGCCCAACCCGCTCACGTTGCCAACACACTTCATCAAGTCAAGACTAAGAACAACACTTTGGGAAACCCACTATACACAAGAGCCCCTTTACGCTAAAGGCTTCACCTCATGAAATGTTATGCCTTTTGTGGGATCTTTTACATCTTTCCACACTAAATGCTGGGACTGTACTTTAAATGGAAGGGTTACTTAATGTTTAGGTTTTTTTTTTTCCAAGTTCGTGCTTATTGTATGTGCCAAAGTTAATGTGAGCAAATGAAACCAGGCTGGATTGTGACAACCTATGTCTTCACTCTTGCCTGTGTCACACTGCTAAACCAGGAGACACGAGGGATGACATGTCAATAAAACGCTAAATTAATACTCTCTAGGGTGGAAATACCCTATTAAACAATTATAGTTTTCTAGTCTGTACTTCCAATCAAGTACGTTTTTGTACCATTATGACTAACACATCCCAATCTGCAGGCTCTACATCAGGCAGGAATTGGGGGTTTTGTTTTGTTTTTCAAGTTTTGTGATGTTTTTCTTAGACCAAACACACAGATTTCAATGGTACTGTTAAATCGTGGGGTGGCTGAAATGCCAGATGTCAGTGCTATATCCTCTGAAGTGCATGTGTTCATTTGGGTTAATAAGCATTTTGCCATACACTAACTCCTCTCTTCATTTGCTTCTGTTTAATGACCACCGTCTCCTCCTGCACGCGTGTATGCTCGTCTCCCCACTGCTTGTTGAGCCATCAAGACACACCTTTGTTTCATTTAGTATGCAATTTTCACCTCTGACCCAAGAAACTAGTCTTAGGCTTCCTGAACTTTATTGCCTGTTAATAGACTGCTGGCTCTCTTTTCAGTGGTCATAGAAATGGTGGAGAGGCATTTAATTGAAAAGAGGGACAAAGCTAGAGCCTGAAAGGCAAAGTCAGTAGGGTTTTTAAAAAAAAAAAAAAAAAAAAAAAAAATCCAGAAATAATATGTTTGAGGAGCTTTGGATATTCTTTACAAGTTTGTGCCTCTTTACACAAATAAGAAAGACATCATTGATTTAATTATCTTCCCAAGGAACAATGGTATAATACTCTGAATGGTGCTAAATGATTGATCTGGTAATTCATCTTCCGCTAACAACTGTCTATGTATTTTGTTTCTCTCCAGTCCTCAGACCGATGACATTAGCAGCAATGTCACGGAGCAGTCCTGGGCTTTCATAAAACACCCACAGATGCTCTTTCCTGCCAGTATTTAGGGACACATGGTTATAATTTTATTTGTATTTCTTTGTCATAGATTACTTTTAACTACATCTGTTCAATTAAAATAAAAAAGACACGGCTCGAGCCCATCAGCTTTGTATAAAAAGTAGCCTTCTAATGAAACAGGGTGGTTTAATTTTGTAAGTGTTCTGATGAGTGAGAGATACTTTTCTGTTTTTTCAGAAGTTCTGTTTGGTGAATAGTTAGGAAAGGACATTATTACAGCATAAGGATATTATTGTACATGGAAAGGCATTATTAAAAGTGATTTATTGTTCTGTGTTAGGAAACTTATAGGAAAAGTCTGATAATATATTAAACTTGTTTATTATGGACTTCATATAATTTTTGAATAATGCAGCTTTTTCTTTTGACAAGAGCAATAAACTCTGCTGGTATAGACATACGTTGATTATCCCAAGTCAACTGTGTTGCTTAAAGAAACATGCCCAAACAATCAGCTTCTGACAGCTGCATCTCTTGTTATTTACAATAGCCATCACAGTAATAACTCACCATTTCTATATTAATAAGGCAGTGAAATTTATTATGATGGTATTGAAAAGTTATTAAGTACTGCATCCCAAGTGACAAAGTACCACAGCACTGTCACTATCCAAAAGCAGTTGCCCATCCATCACAAAGCTTTCCAGATGGTCCTGCATCTTTATCGCTCCCAGGTTGGTGACATCACCTGTTCACCCACTCAAAATTGATGATGAAAGCAAACAGATCTATCTTACTTACATTTACCAAATCAATTTAATTTTACAGGCCATGGCTTAGTGACATATTGACTGTTTTCCTTAATGGCATCTACTGTACTTAATGCAAAGAACTCGTCTTTGAGTCCTGGCTTGCATAATGTGGCATTTCATAATAATTTTTTTATAACATATTTATTTAATGGGAAGAATTATGATTGTTTGTCAGTTCTGTTAGATACAATTATTATTCTCTTCAGTTCTGTCTTTTTATTTTTCATTCTGGTGTTGTCTTTGTTAATAGCTAAATTCAATCTACTGGTTTTGCCTTTTAAAGGGATATCTGGAATATCTCACAATTATTTTTCCTCATATTTTGATAATCTCAAAGTTCTCCAATGTCAGCTTTTCTCTTAGTTTGTAAAGTGCTATTACCTGTTCGGACTCAAAATCTACCCAGGTCACATATGAGTGAATAGTAACCACCTCATTTTGAAGAGGAATACAAGTCCTGAAGCATCCCCCGGTTCTGCTCTGAAGAAGGTAACAAAACTACCTTCTCTCCTTTCCTGCTTTTAAGTCCACTTGACCCTTATGGTTTCAGTCTGCTTCCCTCAGGAGTTAAGGCTCCTCACAATTAAATTAAAATTTTGGTGGCTTTGCGGGGAGTACACACACAGACCTACAGAGAGGTTTCTGTGGCTCTAGACTGTGCCACGAAGTGGGCGATTTCCTGCCCCCAAGGTCAAGGAGATGTTGAAGTAGCCACCATGGGTGGTCAGATAGTCAATTCTACACAAACCATTTCAGGTTTAATTGAGACAAAGGTTTTATGTGAGATTTCACAGCCATTCCACACCAGCACCTGCTCAGTCTCCTGCACCAGCTGAAAACCTCTTCCTGATTCTGCTGCCATGTTGACTTTAGGTTGGCTCAGCAACTTATCAGCCCCATGAGCAGCAGCTCTGATGCTAGAGCTGGCTCAGGACAGAGGTGAGCAGCACCTCCCTTCTGGTAGCCACCACAACCTCTCAGCTACCTTGTGCAGTACAGTTTTGAACGTTTCTGAGAACAGCTCCATCAGAGAGCTGAAGAAGGTGCTTTGCAGATCTTGTTCATGTTTCCCTTCCAGTGAGCAACAGCTGTGCCAGAGCAAGGGCAGATTACAGTCTTTGTCCAGAAAAAAAACAACATCACATCCTACTGACCTCATGCTGTGAGACTCTTCTTAATCATGTTAATTGAACAAATGGGAGAATTGAAGAGCGGAAGTAAGAAACAACAGAGAAATAATAACAGACTATTCTGTATTGTCCCCAGGCCCTAAACTTCTTCTATCCACACGAAGCAACCAAAAGGACCAACATCTTCCCTTTGCCATTGATATATTTAATTCAAACTAAATGACAAGTCCACTTGCTCGTATCTTGGTGTCCAAGAAACTGATGTTTGCTCATTTGTAATTATAAACTGTCTCTCCACTGAGTAGGGAGAAGGCTGTTGTTAACAGCCAAGTAGCAGGTTGGGGTTTACAACTGACATCACTTCAGAGTGACACCTTGCTCATGAAGCATCTGTCTGCCTTGCCACAGGACTCCTACTGCTGCAGCAGCACCCAGCTTAGTCACAGCCTCACCACCAGACACAGATGCGAACAACAGAAGAATTCAGACTGGTAACATTAGCAGCACTGTAAGTAACGTCTTTTTTGTAGGCAACTTTCGAGGGGCTGTCTGAAGCACCCTTGTGCATACTCACCCCAGGCGACAGAGTATGAACTCCATCCTACATGGTACTGAACACCGTGTCCCTCACAGAGAGCTTAACACGGCAGCTGAGCACATGCTGAACTCAAACACCTGGGTAATCCTGTTGATGATAAGCCCATGCCTAAGTGCTTTGTTGGATCTCAGCCAGAGTGCTCTATGCCTTGCAAAGCTGAGCTCCAAATGGGATAAAACATCACCTATGCATTGAAGAAAATGTAAGGATGTCATCCCCACCTGCAGCTGCCAGAAGTGTATGGTCTGTTGACCTAGGGGGGGAATATGCTATCTGCAACACTAGGCTGGGTCTTGGCGTTGATCAAAAAGCATCCCCGTCCCCCATCACATTCTTGTTTAACTCCAAATAACAGAATAATGCACATTCTTATGCCTACTTCTGCTTCAACTATTTGGCAAGGGTTCCTGGAGCCTCTGCACTGCTGAAATCTATATGCTAGGAGAAACGTAGGCAAGGAATCCACATTCTACTTCCCTACTTTCCAACCACCTGGTTGTTGAAAGTAGGTTCATCTACTTTCCTCCACACCTTCAGTGTGGAGCTGCTTTGTGTGTAAATGCTCTTAAAAAAAATTTGAGGAAAGGTCAAGATTTGGTCTGTAAAAGTCAGTGCAGTGTGGAGTTGTCAGACAACAGCAGAAAATTAAGGGGTTTCTATTTAACACTAAGACAAACTTCATATCTCAAAGAAAAATATTTCGAAGTGATGAAGTCTTTATTCCTTTTATTTTTCCATTTTGAAAAAGACATATCTACTGCTCTCTCCCAGTGTGATTTCACTGACTGCAAGGGAGTTATTTCCCTCAGCACTGTCACTGTTTATTAAGAAAAGCTTAACATGAGATTTAAGATGCATGAATTGCATGTACAGTTATTTAGAAAACGCTACTTTTTGTTCCTTTTTTTATTAAAAAAAAAGACAGATGCTGCTTTCAACATTCTGACAAAGATTTTTCCAACAGAGGACCTAAAAATAGGTGATAACATCTATACATAGAGAGAAACTAGCTGCTAAGTCCCCTTGATTACTGTGGAAGCTTTTTGATGCTGAGAGCAAGAAAACCCAGCTATTGGTTTAGGTGCTACAATGTAGATTTGGGAGCACATACATGAGATTCCAAATCTAAAAAGCCTATACTTTTACATTTTGTAACTTTTTATTTAATTTTCATAGACATAAGTGGTATACCAAGAACCCAGAATCTCAAACCTAAACTGAAATTCTAAAAACACCAAAAAAATGTCAGAGTGTAGAACAGAAATTTAAAATTACCATTCTTCCAGTCCCTATAAACCAGTGGGAAACTTGAACTGCAGAACAATTTTTAGGAAGCCGTGCAGCTTTCCCCAAAGACTCACATCAAAAATGTTCAGGGACAAGTAAACAAACAGCTGACTGACCTCCTAATTTCCATCTAGAAGTAATTGCATCACCTTAAGCATATGCTACCAAATCTGAGATATTTTTTCAGCCTCACTGTCATGAGAGGAAAATATACTCTGCTCTGTAAACATTATATGCTGCTTTGTAAAGCTCTAAAATATTTTTTACTTCTGTGACACATTTGATTTATTAGAATTTATTGCTCCTGTTTTTGCCTTCATAGTAAAGAAATAAAAGTTTAGGATAAAAAGAGCTGTGAAGGAACTGCCCCTATGAATGAGACTTCAAGTTTGTTATAGCAGTAAGAAACCTGAATTTGAATATTCAATGTACTCCGGAAGACATTGGTCAAAGATAGGTGCATGGGCCTTGGTGACCTACTCAGAGGCTTTCTTTGAAATACTCTCCCAGTTGTTTTTCATAGCAGGGCATGAACCATGATGAAATCACTAAGTTTGTGTTCCCTTGCCTTTGTTTAAAAAAAAAAATAATAAAAATTACTGCCATCCCTTAAAAGCTTGTTTTCTTTGTTGATTAAGAAGCAGTCAATTTTCTCTTTTCAAACAACCACTGAGCAACAGCCTCCCGACCCCCTCGGATATTCGGGCTGCCGGCAAATACTAAAACCCCAGTGACAAACTGCAAAAAAGCTTGACCTTTCCCCTTGTCCGGTGACCCGTGTTCGATTTGTACTTTAGCTAACCAATACCTGATTAGATAATGCTCAGCTCTAGACCCACAAAATGAGATAAAATTCAAATTTATGGCTTTTCATTTAAACAGGTCTACAGCACTCTAATCATGACCCAAGCACAACTACATCACAACAAATTCTCTTTGTCCCAGAGTGTGTTTTATGGCTGAAGTATATAAATGGACACAATAGACGTTGTTTTTTGGGACTTGCTCTGACAAAACTCTGCATCGATGCCATAGGGAGTCTTGCTATAGGGGAACATAAGAACAGGCCCCATGAAGTTCCTCAGCCTTCTGCAGCAAATTTTTCTTCATGATCAACTGCCTGGCTGTAAAATGTAACAGGAGCAGTTCCTCCAGCTTACACTTCTCTCATGACCGCTACAGGCTAATCCTAGTTTCAATTTAGATGGACATCTGTCACAAAATCTGGAAGGCAAGAAGTATTCCACAGCTGTAAATACCCAAAACTATGACAACATTTTGCAAGGGGATAAAAATATCCTTTCCAAAAATGTAGTTACAGTCCAAATTTGTGTGTAGCTGTAAACTCTTCCCTGCAATGTGCATGTAGCATTTTGTTTTGAAATTTTCGTGGTTTTAGACTCTAGGCTATCTAGCAATCCTAAACAATTAAAAAAAAAAAGAGTTGATCTTTCATAGAAAAACCAATAATGCAATGGCATCAGAAAGCAACTGAGGAAGATGCTCAGCTTTCCTTCCAGAAATATTTTAATGTTTATGTTAATTTTTTTCTTGAAAAGAGATTCCTCCATCATTTTCAAAAGTCAAGCACCGTTGTACATTCAGTGGTTCAACTTAAACCCAGAAAAATGCAAATAAAATTGAAAGATTGATTTTTCTAATAACTTAATCATCTCCTCTGTAGCCACAGGGGAGTCTATTCAAGAGAATTAAATAAGTACACAAGCATGAGAGATGTTGCAACCCCACTATGTATTTCTCTGAGCAACATGAACATGAGATGAACAAATAAGTGAGCCAGGACATAGTGAAATGCTTTCTCTGGGCTGTGGGACCAGCAAGCAGTTTGAGACATCTCACCTTTTGAAGCCCCCAGACACAGATGACCTCTATAGCACCAAGAACTATTCTAGGAACTACATATAATCAAACTTAAGAGAAAGCTGTGACAGCAATTCACTCAGCAAGGCCAGTCCCATACAGAAACTCTGGTTCCATTCTTCCTCCATTCAAAATAATGAAGTATCACCTTCATATCAGCAACAGCAGACTCAATTCCCCATTTGTCCTCAGCACAAGAAGGACATGGACCTGTTGGAGTGGGGCCAGAGGAAGCCATGAAGATGATCAGAGGGCTGGAATTCCTCTGATTCAGTTATTCAGCCTGGAGAAGAGAAGGCTCCAGGGAGACCTTCTTGTGGCCTTTCAATACTTAAAGGGGGCCTAGAAGAAAGATGAGGATAATCTTTTTAACAGAGCCTGTTCAACAGGACAAGGGGTGATGGTTTTAGACTAAATGACTGGAGATTCAAGCTAGATATAAGGAAGAAATTTTTTACACTGAGGTTGGTGAAATATTGGTCCAGGTTGCCCAGAGAGGTGATAGAAGCCCCATCCCTGGAAACATTCCATGTCAGGTTGGGTGGGTCTCTGAGCAACCTGCTCTAGCTGAAGATGTCCCCGCTCAGTTCAGGGAGGCTGGAACCAGATGACCTGAAAAACGTCCCTTCCCATCCAAACAATTTTATGATTCTATGATTTAAATGATTTATTAGCACCTGCAGGACAAATGCCCTGTTTCACAAAAGTGCCCATTCAGGCAGAAAAACTAATGCCAGGAAAGCTTAAATTCCCAAGACCATACTCAAACCTCAATTAACGATACCTTTCCCTTACCAGCCCACGCTTCCTTCACCACTGCCTGAGCCCACACACTACTAACAGCTTCTTACTGCCATTTTTGCCCCAAGGCACAGGTCTGAGGAAGTGGTGGTTTTCAGAGCAGTGTGACGATGGGCATCTGGGCTGAGATGGGCACTGGTAAGATTTTCTTCAGCACTACCAGCTCTCCCCACATCTGTCCATTAGTTTTAACTTTCACTATGTGTAGTTTTACTCATTGTGTAATAGCTGAACCCATGACAGTAAACTCTGGTAACCAGCATTTTTTTTGTCTCCCATTACAATAAACGTACTTAACCCACTTGTTGGAAAAATATTCTGTTCCAAGCTCCCCTGAGCACTGCAGAGTACTTCTGGATGAGTGGCAAATTTGCAGAGGGACTCGGACTGTTGATTTTGTGTGATTTAGCTCCAGCACTTTTGAATAGCTTCTCCCCAGCTGTCCCAAATACTGTTGCACTGTTCAACTGGCACAAGTTCTGCAGCTTGAAAGGGATTCAGTCTGCCAGCTGGGCTTCCAGCACTACCAAGATATGCATTTGTTGTCTGGATTTTGTAGACCCCAAATTCCTCAATATTTTAAGCAGGAAAACTATTCCCTAATATTGCAGCATATTATCAACATCTAAGGGTGTGAAAAGATGGATTATCCTCCATTTTACTGGGGCTATTCTGCACTACAGCTGAAGATCCAGTCTAAACTAGCCTAATTTTGGAATCCTTTAAATCTGCAAGTACAGCCACATCTCAGCAGTTTTGCTCCAATTTCTGTTATCAATATCTGAGTTCAATTGTGGTGTGGTTAAAGGTCAGAGTTTATGGTTTCCTGCTGCCTCTTTCAAATAATAAAAATTTCTCACCAGCAATTATATTGTATCAGGATCTGTTAACTCGATAGAGTGCTGCCAAGTCTATAATTTCTCCTGACACTGTTCTGCCATACTGTCACAGGTCTCACAAGAGTTTAAACAACTAGCTGGAAAGTTTGGAATGAACTCACTGAGTATTTATGGACAGTTAAGAGCAAATCAAACCTTTATTTTCCACCATATCTGCAAGGCTCCGCTCCACAGCAAAGCTTCATTTTTCCTGGGAAAATGAACCTCGCATTTCTCCAGAGGTCAGTCGTGCCCCTGGAGAGCCATGCAAACTCTGCACTTCTCTCCTTATCAGAAACCAAAGGAAACGTGCAGATGGAAAGCAGAGATTGTACTCTGTTTCTACAGCATATTGTTAAAACGATGAATAAAACCATGCAAGAACATTTGTTACATCATAACACAACTGGTAATGTGCACCACTTGAGGTCTAAAACCCTAAACTGACCATGGATCTATCTGTAGCTCACACCACAGCAAGGAAAACACATTGCCCACAGAGGCAGGGAGAGCAAGAGGCAGCCACTGTTTTTGCCAAAGGAGGCCTTGAGCTCCTTCAGGAAAAGCAACATTTCTCAAAGCATCTGCAGAAGTAACATGAGCCACATCATCCCCACGTGTGCTAGGTTTGACACCAGCATCCAAACACACTGCACCAAATGGATGGCAAATTTGCCATTGAGTTAAATGGAAACAGGATCAAACTCCCAGCTTTCAAAGTCCCCGAGTAGCACCAGGCTCTGCAATAGCAATTTTAGCCATGCAGTATAGATTTTAAGGCTATTCTAATCATTATTGACAGAAAGCAGTGATTCACAACCCCGAAAGCAGCACCCAGTTTCTTTTCCAACAGTGCAGTGTTGTTTAGAAATCCCTTGCCCACAGGCATACTTCAGGGTTGTCCAAGAGCAGACTAAAAATGGTACAGAAATGTTCCAACAACTCAATTTCCTCCTTTCTTCCTCCAGAAGAGGCATCACCTGCCAATATCCACCCAGACGGATTTCATGCACAAAGCGCAACAATAATTCCTTTCTTAAATTTACACTTGTTGCCATCCAGAAAGCCCCAAAAGGCCACAAAGCCATCTTCATGCATACAAACATCTCCTGTCTGCTGCAGGACAGGACTCAACTTCTTCAAATACTTCTGTGTTTATAAACATTCTAGAGAGTTCAACAGACCGAAAGAATACACAATGTCTTACCTCCCAACCGTAACTGGGATCTTTAAGATGTGGCCGCTGCTCTCCTACAAAAGGGCCAAATTTTTCCCCTGCTTCAATCTTCCTTTTGGTCCATATCCCTAATCCTGCTCCAGGAACATTGGATTCTCGGAGCTCAAACTCTGAAGGAATAGGAATGTCATCGGGAATGTATATTGGAGCCTTGTAAGGAGAGGTCTCCTTTGGTGTGAAAGCTTCACTGGAGGTTGCTGGAGAAGATGGCTCTTGAATGCTGATGGACATTGGACACTGGACGTTTGCAACCTCTCCATCAGTTTCTGGAGCTTCTTCCAAAGGAAGTTCAGGAAAGCTTTCATACAAACATTCATCACCTGGAAAATACAGCCAAACAGTAGGATTTGAAAACTCCTGACAGATTTTGCATATGAAACCCTTTCAGCCTGCACATGAAATGGAGCAAACAGTTTGGTAGGCAGGCAGGCACTCTCATCAATCACTAGTCCTGCTGCAGAGCCTCACCCTGGAAGAAGCTGAGACTTTTCCCTATTGTAGTCCTGGGGATACACAGTGTTTCTCAATATTCCTGACATCAAAAGTGGTTTACATCACTGAAGGCAGGCAAGGGAATTACATACAGATGCAGGCACACCCTACTGTCCAGTCTGGTCCGGATAGAGCGCTTTGCACTGCACACTCTTTGAAATTACAATTGAAAGCCAGCATCATACGTTACAACTGAAATCTAAGTGAAGTAAAAAGCAGGAAAGCTTTACTGGTCTTTCAAAGAGACAGATTGAACCTGAAGTAGCCAAAATTAAGTTTGATGGCCTGCAATTAGTCTTTGGAGAAAAGGATCCAGCCTACCACGCAGCTCTCGGCAAGAACTTCAGCTGATGTAAATCAGGGTCTTACCATTGACCTCCAAGAAATGCAATGGTCTAAAATAAGTTCGGGATCCAAACGGCACCTTATAGAGAACATGAGCATTCTCTTACACTTGTTTAAAAAAAAAAAAAAACAACAACAAAAAAAAACCACTGGGACAGATCCAAATCTCATTGAAAAAAAAATAAAAACAACTTAATCTCTGAGGCTTAGCCAGCAAACAAAAAGAAAGGGGGGGGGGGAATAAATCCTCACTATTTTTGACAGCTCCGATGAAAGGCTGATTGTGAGTTCTCTTTAGTCAAAAAACTCTGAGTGACTTCAGCAGGGGCTTTAGCTGCACCAGCAATACAGGACTCGACCCAATAATGCATGCAAAAGGAGCAAAAAGACAAACTAACCAAAAAATCCTTAATTATTTATGTTCATTGGACTTTATTAATGCTACTGTACTTTTCCTACACACCAGAACCCATTCCAGTTAATTCTAACCTAGTGTTCTCCAAGGAATGAAGTTAAGAGATCGGGTATTTAAGCTCCGAGCATGAGGATATTTGCATTATATGGTTGGCCCAGAAATTAAAGTGCTACGCTGGGCTTGGCGTTCAGAATGACTCCGTCTCAGTGAAGAAACAGGAAACTTTAAAATGTTCTTTCAATTTCTTGCTCATTTAAGAAGCTATCCATGGTAGATTAGCACCGTGTGCCTTTTCCACTGGAAACTGGTCATAGCCCATTATCTCTCACATCTTTGTTACATATTATCTCACAGTTTTATATCTGTACTTTCATGCTTCTGATACTGCCTAAGACAAACACTGGGACATAACAAATAATTTGAATAGATTGCTCCCATCACATGACTGGCAAACTGGATTCTTCATCTGTGAGCAATTTATTCACAGTCATGAACTGTTTTTCTTTCTTTTATGTGGCACTGGCTATGACCTCATACATGTCACAAGAAAGTTCAGCTACCCGTTCCCTCAGCCTCTGGTTTGGCAGACCCTCTCCCTGCACTTTTATGATTGCACCCAATATTGATTAGTTTGTCACTTTTCTAATACCTGGTGCTCTGAGAAGTAGAAAATCCTTACTTTAACATTTGGCTGAGAAGGACACACAGAGGGATTTTCCATCACTTATGCTTCAGAAATCCTGCGTGTCATAGCTCAGTGGTACCAAGTTTGTCAAAGATGTTCAAGGGCTCATGAAAACACCAGTGCAGAAAGCTTGCTCTGTGCCGACCACCTATAAGCCCATGCTCAAACTTTTCTGCCCACAGCAGAACTCAGCCTGGCCTCCAAGGGACAGAAAAAGAATACACAAAAACTGTAGAGACACAGCTCCACCTGGATGCCACTCTTCACTTTGCCCTGCACTGAGATGACCACACTAGCAGCCACCTCTGTTACACCATGGCTCTGCTGCTGCCTCCAAACACAGCTCTGCTCCAGCACGATGGGACAGGTGACAGAAGCTGGTCCAGGCCTCCCGAGCATCCCCCAGGGTCCGAGGTGCTCCCTCACTTTGCGGGCCAGCAGCAATGCTGCACCCACACAGAGCAGGCTCGCTCCCATTTGGATACCTTCCCCCAACTGTTTAGATTGCAGTCCTTCCTAAAAGACTTCAGCTGTTTTTGAAACAGGGAAAAAAAAGACCTTAACCCATGTATACGCATGGGGTGCACGAAGAAAAATCACACAAGGAAAGTGATCTGGATGATGATAAGCACATGGCTCATTGGAAGGGGCCGGGGAGGGAGTAAAAACTTCGGGCATCTAAATCCTACTGATTTTCCATGACAGCTGGGTGCCTGACACAAACTCCTTAAAAAGCCCATCTGACACAGTCACTGCCATTGTCCCCATCCCACCAAGCAGTGCCCCATAAAACCAAGGCTTTCCATGTATCCCACAGCCATGCTCGACCATCCTCCACCAAGCAATGAAGCAGCTCAGCCAAATTGTTTAAATCACAGCAAGCAACAACCTGCTCTGTGCCTTTCCCCAGAGGGCTGCCTCCTGAGCCCCACTTGCCAGCAGTGCCTGCCCACAAGCCGGCACAAGCTGAGCCTTAAACATTCAGTAAGCACAGCTTTACAGATGTTTCCTCTCCCCCAGGGACAGTCCAGTTTAATTTCTCTCTCGCAGACTCAAAGACCTCGGTTATACTTATCTCAGTCATTCTGGCTACACTCGGTTTTAGCCATATAGGGTCAAATCTGCAGCTGATAAATTGGCCTCTGGAAGCCTGGAAGGGAGACAAGTCCGTTTGCTGGGTCTATTGTGCCTCCTTTGATTTCCAGCAGCCACACCCGATGCCGTTGTTAAACACGAGCGTTCAGTTTGAAAGCTCTGGAAAATATAATACGCCTATATGCCCCAAAGCCCCAACAGTCTGGGTAAAACGGATTGCAGGAATACTATTCTGCCTGAAATAGCAACGTAGTCTAGCAAAGATATTTTTTAAAACCTCAAAATAAACAAGCAGTTGAATTATGACTGACCAAGAGATGGGAAGACCATTAAGAAATATTTGTGAAATTAAAATAGAAAAAGCTATATTAGAATCCATGAACATGAACTAAAGATCTGGCCTTCATTTTCAAAGGGTGTGCAGCTATTCACCTTCAAATTTGCATCCACATGGATCAGAGGGACTTCCAGAAAAATTGTGGGACACTGACTGATAAAAAAATCTTCGTAAAATTATAATTAAACCCAGGAACAGTGCTGCTAAGCTATTTTCCCAGTGACCTGCAAATCATGCGCACAGATAACGCTGCAGTTTTGAAATTCAAGATGGCTTCTTTAAAGCCCAATAATTATCCCCACTAGAAATGAGATGAAACAAAAATCGAAGTCCCTGATAAGGGAACAGATGAGATTAGGTAATGTGGAAGCTTAGATATTAGCCTCCATAAAATTCTTCACCACTACTTTACAATAAAAATATGAGCAGGCTTCAAAGGAAACCCGGGAGAAAAGGTTAATTGCTACTAAAAGACCAGGGTGGACACCTGCATTTGCACTTTTGACACAACCTTGCATGCCAGCAGGAAAGTCCACATGGCTGCATACCGGGGATGTGCCTGATGAGGACGGGAGAGTGACATGCCAAAGCTACTGCGTAACTCCTGAGCCAGGGGTCATTTCGAGATGGAGAGGGCTTCTGTGCATGGCTGGGAGGAGAGGACTTCCTTCCATGTGGATGTTTCTTAGCAGTTTGGCATGCTCTTCCTCTCCAAGAGCAATTAAGTAGGAGTCAGTAATGACTGGGGGAGGCAGAGGCTGCTGAACACAACACCAAGTGCTTCCTTGGCTGTGATGGCTGGTGAGGCAAAGGGGGGCTGCTTCCAAAAGCCGGCTGGGCTGCACGCTTGCTGGAACCATGCATGTCTGCAGCTGAAGTGCCACACAACAGCATCTCCTATCAAGGTGATGCACTAGACTGTTACACGTATCAGCGTTTCAGGGTGGTCTTCAACTGAAAGTTCACAAAGTCCTCCAAGGATCAGGTCTGCCTCCACATCTCCAGACCCAATACCACCCCTGACAAAGAGAACTGTATCCATGCAGACTATCCACTCTCCTTTGCTTCAAGCAATTTGTGCCTGAGGATATATATTCCCCAAAGCAACTACTGACTGATAAGCTCTTTAGCACATAAATCCGGTTCTCCACAATTGGAGTCGCGTATGTGGCCACCAGTGATTTAATCATAAGCTGGATGGCTGATTACACTGGATAAAAGAGAGGGGGTGGAAGCAAAAGTATCTAGAGAGCCTACTTCAGAAGTGTTTCTAATTCCATCATCTTCTGAGCACGATAAAGTAGAAGCTGAGATAAATGTGTAAGTGGCATTTTGCAATGAGAAGATGCACACAGGTTCATGCTTGCAACTTCTCAAAGGTGAGAAAGAGGACTCCTAGCCCCAAAGAATAGACATTGGAAGGACCTGACTCTGTTCAATAGGAAAAACCCATCACATGTCAAGAGCTCTAAGCTCCTCTAGCTCTGTTGACCATACCTCATACAAGTCTTTGGTGAGGATGCATTAACGAGGAGTCTGAGGGAGAATAGTAGGATCAGATGAATTAGTCCCTTCTCCTGCCTAGGTCAAGGATGGACCTAAACACACCACAAAGCCCTCAATGGGATCCTTGAAAGAGACCGCAGAACGTTTCTATTTGTTTGACCCAGCATTTCTATTCAGCTCTGAGGAAATCAGCACAGAGCATTTGCAGGGATATCTGGAAAGGAGGCAGACATTTCCTGTTGCATACAAACGGGACACCTTTATCTGAATTTCTGTTTGAACAAGAATTAAAGAAAAAAAGCTGTTACAGGCAGGGCCTGATTGATTGCAAAATATATCCACATCAGTCTAGAACACAGGAGGTCAGGAGAAGCAGAAAATTAAGAGAAGTAAATCCATTAGCTTCAGAAAGAACATACCACCAGTGGTGAACTAAATGGAAGCCACCTTACAGTCCCACACCAGGTAGAAATGGCTCAGCAAGGGCCACTTTTACATCCTCTAGAGAAGCAGAGAAAGATCCTTAGCTTGAGAAACATGCAGAGATTAGGTTACTCTCTCCAAGCACAGAAGGGACTCTGGTCAAGGGCTACATTACTCTACTAAAACATTTTATCTGTTAACGTACCTGGAACTAGATTGTGCTGCTCCCTATTCACAGAACTGTTTTGTGGAGCTGGACCTAATAATTATTATTTATTATTATTTGTATTGTAACAGTCTGGAGGCCCCAGGCAGGACCCCGTTGTGAAAAGCATCAAACAAACTTGATCTGAGATTAGATTCTAAACAGAATAGAGCTAGTAATTCCCAGCTGGGTAAGAAAATCATAAAATTAACAAGGGAGAAAAAAAAAAATTGTTTAACATAGAAAGTTTGGTTATACAGCAAAAGAGATTACAAGCAACTTGAGAGACAAACACGGCACTTGAAGCAGTTTTGAATCATTACTTCAGTTACTAAGGAAAAATGCTTTCACAAACATCAGCCTTCAAACACACAGGTATTTTGCATTATTTGTATTACTTGTCCCTAAAACAAGCGTGAAAAAAACAAAGCTGTCCTGATCACACTCAAAAGGTTCAAGCCTGAAAATCGTGCTCAAGGACAGCGGAACGAGAGCAAGTGGCACCAAAGCACCTGTGCGGTGGCCAAATTCTGATTTCTCCTACACAACTGTTCACTCCCAAGTAATTACTTTAGGCTGCCACCAACGCATAAATAAGACCAGCGTCTGCCCAGAGTTAGCCAAAGTCCCTCAAGTTTCTTTGGATTGAAGCTAACGTAAGAAAATGAGGGGGAAAGGTGGTGCCCAGGTGTCAGCTTTCCCCCGTGTTCCTGAGGCCACAGATGGCAGAGGGCCCCCGCTCGGCACAGCTCCCTGCTCTGAGCAAAGCCTTCTGCCGCGCTGGCGGAAGAGGGAGTTGTAGGAGAAGCTGCGCAGACAAAGGCAGGAGTGAAAAGCAAGCCGAGGCAGCCTGAGCACAGCATGCTTCGGGGCTGAAATACAGCAGTCACCAGCTTCTGACGGTGCTGCGCCACAGGCTGCAGCATCCACGGGGGACGGAAAGGGAGCTCGCCTTGGATCGTGACAGGAGCGCCCCATGCAAAGGGCTTAGGGCCGCTGGTGGTTTCTGTCTGTGCCTCATGGCAAGATGCACAGCAGTAACAACAGTGCATGTAATTCACAAGACAAATTAAAAATCTTCCTTGCATGGGAAGCAGCTTTTGCTTCTTAAATTATTGTGTCTGTGGAAAATAAGCCCACACCAAGAGGCTCGTACTGGGAGCAGAAGTGCCTCCTGATGATAAGATGAGCACCAGGCACTGACCGCCTCAGGGAAGTCTGTCTGCTGGCGAGCAAGCAGCAAAGTTACACACACTCAAGAGCATCAGGCTTTTGAGAGAAGATAAATTCAGCATTGCCAAGTGTTGGTACTACACCAGCAAAGGCATAATATAGCAACTACGTAGGAACCTGCCCATTGTCTCTGGCAATTCTCACCATCAGCCCCTACAATAACTAGTAGCGTTTGGAGCTCTGTCTAGTGTCAGTCATGTGCAATTGAGTAACGCAGTCAAAAGCATCTGATGTGGACCAGACACTGGCTTTTAATTAGTCTCACCACTAAGAGAGTATGGGTCAAGTTCTACTTTCTTTTGCACAGGAACCACTCTCCTTGATCTTGGGGGAAGTTGCACCTGCATAACTGAAAAGCAAAATTTGGCTGGTGTTCCTGTGCACTTTCCATATAAACGACTGCATTACACGCAGCAACAAAGAATTGTAAATGCTGGCTGGCACACACTGAATTTATTTACAAGTTAAGTTTAATTTTATTTATAGTTCCAGTACAGTCATCTCTAGTAGAAATATTTATGTTATCTGTACTTCTGGTCTGTTAGAGCCTACTGCTATCATAAACACTGCTGAAAAATTATTTGCAGTTACCAGGGTTTAAACTACCCATTAGATCACTAGCTAGTGCCAATAAACTTTAGTGCTGGTTGATAAAGTTTCCTCAATGGAATAAATATGTATTTGACTTTCAAAATCTTTTCTGAGTTACACAGAGTGAGGGGTAAGAGAAGAACGAAATGCCAGCTGTAGGGTTTGAAATACTGAGGGACGGATCTGCAGCTAGCAAGGAGCTTGTAGAGATCCACACTGGCTGGGAGGCAGACCAAAGCACACTGATACTCTAACCAATAGCTTAAATTTTTATCTAAGTAAAATATTTCAACCATGTGGAGCTGCAGCAGCTAACACATACTCACTGATGCCCTTCATGACTCTCTATATGGAGTAGACCCAAGGGGGGAAGGGCGGAATCTGCTTTGAAATTTTGAGACCTGAGTACTGGTTGCTGCTAAGAGAGGAAAATAGATTAGAGGAACCAGCTTTTGTTCATTGTTTGATTGCCATAATGGTAAACATGACATATATTCTTACACTTACATGGCACAAGAAGCCAACGTGCTTAGGAGAAAACTAAGGACAGGAAGGGTAAATGTGAATTAGTGAGATCGGCCACTTATATACAGAAAACACTAACAGGGAACAAAATTTAACTAACTCTGTATCAGCTGGGGTAAGACAGAAAAGGTAATGCACGTTAACAGTCCCTGACACACTGAAAAACTGTTGCTGCAAAAGAACATTTTAAAATGAAAACAATTATTAAAACTAGAGCGTTATAAGCATCAAAATGGAAACTTTATCTCAATGTAATAAATCAGTGTGACTGAACTTCTTTTTACTCATTAGCAGACCTTTACTGTTTTAAACTGAGATGTGTCAGAATGCACTGGAAAGCACATGCCTTTTTCAAACAGAAGGCGGTAATAAAAGATGACTATTCCACCAAATTATAATGAAGACAGATAACGGAGTGAATTATAAAACAAAGGTTATAGATAGAGACTGAGACTTGTAGAGGTAATGACTTTTAATTGGATTGAGTTTATCATATTTTCAGAGGTACAGCACAACCAGAAGAAAGGATTAGAATTATTTCCACATTTCATTATTTGGCATAATGAGAAAACAGAGGGAGGTCCACATCCCTGATGTGTTTGGTAAGCCACGGGAGATGTTGAACATGTCAGTATTTAGTAGGGTATGGTCCTGAGACACAAATGCGTTTGCTGCCTTATAATGCAGCAAAGGATAATCACTTGAGGGGGAAAAAAAAAAAAAAGGAAAAAAAGCAAGGTCATGAAGTTGTTTCAAAAGTGTATTATGAATAAAAAGGAATTTAACCCCTTCCAACCAGCACCCACTTCAGCACCAGCCTACAAGCACCCACACATCTGTCTTAGGAAGCTGAGCAATTCTCACTCTAAGCACCAATAGGTCAAAAAAAGAAAACTGATGAAGGTTTGACCACCTCATTCCCTCTCTCATGCCTGTATAGCCACATCATGGTGGAAAAATGGCCCTGAGGAAACCAGCATGGAGAGGACCTGTCCTTCCTGAATCCCAAAGGGATGCCCTGCCTGCGCTCCACATGGGAAGAATATGGGATGTAGACCTGTTGGGAGAAGGTAGCTGGGGATGAAAGGGCAAGAGCTGAGGGATTGTCAGAGAAGGCCCAGTGGGCATGGGAAGGTACCAGCGATGTACCTCTTTGCATGCTACACCCATGTATTTCAGAGAGGGCTGGAGCTTCAGTGAGTTGCCTCTTGAAAACCAAGTTGCCGTACAGGAGAGACAGAAGATTTTGTACCAGCAGCCAGACAGCTTTTTAGTTATGCAGTTATAGTGAGAGAGTCTTAATTATACTTGAGTGACACTGTGATACACTGTAGTTAAGTCCTTGAAGCACTAACAGAAGTACTCATAACAAATGCACTAATCAGGAAAAGTATCAAATGATTAATCCTATGCTACTGTCCACTTCAAAAGCACAAGGTCTGGCAAGACTAGTTTCCAGCATTTGTTTCTGAGGAGATACAAGGCCACAATTTTTCCTGCAAGTGACTTTTCAGCAGCATAGGCTGTACTTATAACTCCACAAGGTCACCCACTAACAAGCAGGACATACTTAGCTGATTGGAAAATCATGAATCTTAATAACAACTATACTTCATGTTACATGCGCAAGTCTATTCTGTAGGGCATCTGTGTATGTTTATATCCAACCTCTTGGGATGAGTAAAGTCATTGGGATTTTTTTGTTTTGACAAAAAAAAAACCAAAAAAACAAAAAACCTTTTGGCACAGTTTTATTTCATCATATGGAGGAATACTTTTATTCCTGTATGACAGCATTATTTTGGGAGGGATTTTTCCAAGGCATGGATGACAAACTGTTCCAAAGGTCCCTTGGGTCCCTGGCTAGCATGCACAGCTTTGACAAATTCTTCTCATCCGTATCTCGCTCAACACACACAAGTTTTTGGAGTGAGAATCTTTGTTTCCATTTTCTTTTTTCAAACAAAGCAGCGTTCTGAACAGACCTGTCTACATTATCTCCACTGATTCCACTTTCCCTTGGCTCCAGATGCTGCCTGTTCCTCCAAATGCTTCCACAATTTTTCACATTTTGAATAAGCACTTATTAATTTTTAATATCAGCAAAATATTTATGAACAATAAAATATATTTGTGTTTCCTAACACATTACAGAAATTGGGTCTGTTCCAGCAAACTTGGGATTTATGGAATATCAGAGTCAGTAGGACTTCTGTCAGTGTCTTTAATGAAATTATAATTATCAGGGTGCATATAAGGTGTGTGAGTAGAAGTGGTAGCATTTACTGCAGGCATCCAAGCACAACCTGGAAAAAAGCTACTCGCTGCCGTACAGTAAACCCCAGAGTCCAAGGCAGTATGACTTTAAACAAGGCAAAAAGAAAACTACACCCGTTAAGTACATTTACAATTCTCCACTGCCTAAGATAGCTTATTTTTCTAGAAATAGTAGCACACACACAAAAGCGTGATGAGCTACAAGGATTTGTAGCAATTATTTTCCTTGGCTTTTGTATAAGAGTGTGGGGGGAAACACTGAGCTTTTTGCAACCAAACCACCCTTACGGAGATCAAACGAGGACCTGGCCCTTCCCTCACTGTGGAATTCAGGCCCCCATTTTGAGCCACAGCTCCCTCCTGCACCCTCTGCTACAGGAAGGTCCTTGAAAGTGCTTGAGGGCGGCTTGTCCTCTGAAAACACTGTTTTTTCTCCACTCTCTCTCATTTCTTTCTCTTACTGCTTTTCTCAGAATTGCTTTGTTTTCTTTTCCATATTGTTACCAAAAAAAAAAAAAAAAAATCATGGAAAAGGAAAAACTCAAAAGAAAAATCCAAACCCCAAATATTACAGCTTTGAGTGTTTTGATGAGCAACCAGGAAACTTGTTTTAAAAGGAAAAGTGTTTGCAGAAATTAGACAAAGCCATAACGTTGTCACCTCTTTCCTATAAAATTGTTCCTCATGCAATTTAGAAACTTCTTCGAGAGTGTTTGTCTGGCTGTATTTTTGCCTGGCACGTCTCTGAAAGGTAAGCTCATTGTGGGCTGTCTGCTTTGAGGTTTTCAACACTAAGAGTTTTCCAGTCTTGCCTCTAACCCTTGCTGGTGGTCCCAGGCAACTTTGGGAAGTGCCTGCTCCCTCTTCAACATGTATTTGCAATCTTAGCCAGAAAGTAGCCCTTGCTACACCCTTCACTTTCCTCTTTCTTTTGGCAGAATATGAGTAAAATTGATTACATCCATCTGCATTGCTACTCCTGCAGGGAAAACCTTTCCCCTGCAGCTCTGGGGGACCAGGAGCCTGACTGCCAAAGGTGCCCTTGTGTTTGGAGACCTCTACACACAACAAAGCTTTGTGGACAGAGAGAATACAGACAAAAACCATTGTGGAGTCTTTGACCATCAAAGATCAAAGTTTTTCAAGACCAGCCAGTTAAAAAAAGACCCAGAAGATATTTCAGCACACAGCTCCTGAGCTCTTGCCTCCCTGGTCTATCAAACAGTGGAGCCTTTGCTTCTACTGGGAACATGTAGCTCTGATGCTGCACATTCAGTTGCTTCTGCAAAAATATCCAGTAGCAAATTCTCCCATTCCCTCTTGGGTTTCCCATTTCTTCCACAGGATCATATTATGTCATTTGCCTTAGATGAGCCCCACGGTGAATAGCTCACCTCTCCCCAGTGCTTTGAAGATGCAAAGCAGGACAGTATGGAAATGCTAAGTGTTCTCTTAGCACCAGTAGCCTGTTGTAAGGTGGGAGGAGTGACAGTCCTTATTCTGATCACATCCCCCCTCTAAAATCAACAGTGACACCAGTGTGAAACCAGAACGAGACCCCTGCTGTGAAACAGTTAACATCAGTTAGATCTATTTTGACTTTAAAAAAAAATAGTAGGACTACAGTTTATTTTACATGGCTTCCTGGTCAAAGCCTCAAACATTTTGTAGATATTTATTGACATGTATTAACTGTAAAGAAAGTTAACTGCTAATGTAATTTATTCCACTATGTTCCATACACCTTGTATCATTTTCTATAAAGCTGTTGATCTTGGAGAAGCAGAGGAGTCCTGGTGAGTTGCTAGTGGGGAGCAATAAATCAGCACTCTGAAAGCTTCTGGTTCATCCCAATAACTTGGAAGCAACTTTGAAAACTAATCTTTTCTTTTTCTTCAAACTGGCAATCTTCACAAGTTCTATTGTTTTCATGTGCAGGCTGATGTATGACAGCTTAAATAAATACATAGCACTTAATGGAGCAGATTCAGCCTTAGTGTAATTGGATGCCATACTATTAGACCTTGGCCCAGGCAGTAATCTCCATCCCAAAGGATCACAGAGGACTCCACAAGCTCAAACTAACATGCAGTTGTTATACACTTTAATTCTACTTATTATGTCACTGCAGACTAATCTTCTGTTATAAAGAGTACTTAACTATGTAGCTATTTTTGTTTACAGACAGGATTTAAGTACTGTTTATAGTGGCAAGACTGTATATATACAAAATGTATATGAATATAATTTTATATATACATAGAGACACATCCTAAATCATGGAAGTGATGAAGTCCCTGTGCAAAACTGGCTTGAGGAGTATTTCTTTTTTCATGTGAGGAAATTGTGACTTAACATTGTTCTAAGAATTATTCTAATTCTTTTTTTCCAAAATAAAGCCAAAAGCACACAAATTTTCAAGCTAGACTGTCATGCTTCACAAAGCCACAAGTGGTCATGAAAGAAATCTTTTGCCAGATAGCCTTCACCGTAGCATCAGAATCTGTACAGGGAGAGCAGAGAACAGCAGGAGCAGCACAGTCTGCACTTGCTTAAGCAGCAGCAATGCAATTGATGCTCATGGAAGGGATTTTTCAAGTGAGGACATGGAAGCAACAAATTGCATTTTAAACTTTCCCCAGTAAGCTCATTAACGGCTGAAATCAAATAAAGGCAACTCTTCCTAGAGCAGTTTTCAAAGTAGGCATCAATTGGTATTTAAGTGACCTTCTCACACTGCTGTGAACATTAATTCAGCAAGTTAGGCAATGCCATGCGTAACTCCAGGCATGTCAGAGGCAAAAATACAAGTATTCTTGTGAAGATGTGTTGAAAGAGCTCTTAGTGCACCACCGTGCTTCTGTCTCACCGTGGGCAGACTGCAGCCATGTGAGTGAAGATGATTGACCCACAGTCACAAAGCCAAATCGGTGGCAAGTTCAGCAAATGAGCACGTTATCCCGACTTGGCATTCCATAGTGGCTCCCCACAAAGCTGCACTCTGGCTGCTTTGCAGAGCGTTAGTTGGCAGTTTGTGTACGAATCACAGCAGCCCACGTGGGAAAAGCTGGAGATGAGCAAAGTGAGTCCTCAAAGAGCTCTAAAGCAGTGACTGGAACCTGGTGAGCCTGGTACAGCAGCCCACACTGGGTATGGGGAAAACTGCATTGGAGTGAGGGCTCTACTAAATGGAGGGTATGGAAGTTCACCTGAAGAAAGGGTGGTTAGGGGCCAAGCACCAGGCTGCCTGGCTATGGCTGTCCTCTCCCAGGTACCGTGCTCAGAGCTGGCTGCGCTCCTCATCACACCATGTCATTCCATTTTCCCAGCCGGAGCCATCATCACACCTCCTCAACATCAGTGGGAACACCAGGATCTCACACATGCCAACCCTGAGTGTAACCAATGGTCCAAAGCTTGAGCAATGCATCCCAAATATTTTCTTTTTTTTAAAATGGACCAAGTAGTGCATTCCAAAAGGAGCTTGGGTCTGTTAGAAAGTGTCTGCAAAAAACATGTCTCCAGGGCCGAGACCACCAGAGATGCTGCCCAGTTCCCAGGCTGGGCTGGCAGATTTCCACCATGCAGAAGAAACTGTTGCCATTCCTTGCTGCTCACCAGGGACTTCATCCTGGAGTTAACCTTGTGTTCTCTCACCGAATGCCAAACCAACAGCACTTATGCACAGGGAATTTTGCAGGAGAAAAAAGAGCTCCAAATTGGTTTTGTCCAGGTATTTTAGCTGAACAGGATAGACCAAATAAATACCATTTGTTGTTTAAAGTGCAAATCCCAGCAACTTCTTTGAACGGGAGCATTTGGTAGTTGACACATCTACGGATGTTTTAAATCATAAGGGCATCCACTCCATTTTGGTTTTAATGTGTTTGTGTGTGAAGCTCTTTGTCATTGCAGCCCACCTGCCTCAGAGCACAGAAATCGAAAGCAGAAGTAACTCTCAAATTTCACCTCAATTTAATCCATCACAGAAAGCGAACTAGTTTTGCACTGTATAAAAAAAAAAAAAAAAAAAAAAAAAAAAAAAAAAAAAAAAAAAAAAAAAAAACACACACACCAGGACATTTAAACAAAGTGACACAGATCATCAGCAGATCAACTGAAAATGACAGCTCAATCAAACAAATGTATGTTGAGAATTTCCACAGGGCAGCTCTAGCTGCAGCCAAACCAAATTTGTTTAGTATACATAAGTTAGCTGCTTAGAAACATTCAGTATGCTGCTAGCCAGATGATGACTTTCCCAGATAAACATCTATTTAACCAAATCTGCCCCCATCCATGAAAGCACTAGCAGAGTTTTGATGTATTCTCCTAGTCTCTTAAAAATATGACTTTACTCTGGTGGCAGGCGAGTACCAACCCACCCATGTGGCACTGAAGTAAAAATAGCTAAACTCTCCTTTCAAAAACAAAAATAAAAATGTTATAAGCACAGTAAGGTAGGCAAGACTTTATAATCCCGACGGAGTGCTTCTGGCTGCCAATAAATTCATAGAGTGGCATTAAGGTGAAATACAAATTATGAACTTGGGAAGCACTGGAGAAAACCGTGCGTGCTGTGCCATGTATCAAATATACAGAGAGGTGGGGATTTCTCTGATTCTTCTTTCAGAGGGAGGTGTTCCTCCTGAAATCAATGACAAATCTCCTATTGATTCCAGAGGTGCCACATAAAGCTTTTGCTGAGGAAATAGGTTGATAAGAGCTACTCTCTGTGATTCTTGCTGGCTTTTGAGCTGCTTTTCTGAGGTGTTATTTGCTAACAGAAGTGGCAAAAAATAGCTCTGAAGATTGCAAAGTCATTTGGCCAATTTAGTGTAGACGTCATTAAAACAGATGTGAAGTTTCAGCCAGAATCTGATGTCAGAGTAAAAGAAGCTTCTGTTCAGACAACGGCAGCACTCCCTGCTCTCAGCAAAATCAAGGAGAATCTATCAGACTCGAGCCACGCTAGAAGGACACGATCTACATCCACTGAAATCAGTGGCCAGAAGCTAACCTAATGTAAAAAAGCCAAACTTTATTTAAGGGGGCCATTTTAGGGACCAGGGACACACTTGCTGTTCACCCAGCATCGGTACACACACCTCTGCATGTACATATGTGTGTTTAGAGGGTGATCGTCCAACTACGTAACTCTAAGATGAATAAGGGACTGGGAATGGCTAACATATAAGTTGCAATTTTGCAATATAAGTTGCAATTTTGGTGAAAGCCTGTTTTTTAATTATTTTTTTGTACTTCTGATTTGTTAAAATAAATAGATTCAAAATAAAAGCTACTAGGCAATATGTATCCACTTTTCAAAGTTCTGTCAAACAAAAGAGCTGCTGTAAAGCATGTATTCTGATGGACATCTGTTTACTATTTAATATCCACGAAGAATATTTACCAAAAAACCTCAAGTGCAACAAATTAGGAGGCCTGTGATGCTGGTGCATCCCAAGGAGTGGTGTTTACACACCAATCAGAGCAGCGTGTGATGGTGATGGAGAAAATAGATGTTTACAGATTTGTCATAACTTTTTTCCTAGAGCAAAAAAATCACCAAAAGGTGGGTTGCAAGTGATCTGACAGATCTAAATAACTAATACTGAACTTGGATGCTGCCTTGAGAAAGCCGAAACCAACTACCCTGTGCCAGCAGTAAGAAATAAATATATTTTTCTAGCCACTCATTGCAGAATAAAAGTCCAAGCTGCCTGTATTTAAGCACAGAAACCCCAGCGTCCTGTTCTCATCACCAGTGGCAAAGACCCACAGACCCCAGGAGATGAACAAAATTAAGATGGGCTCTAAAGCACATGAGTCTGATGAGGGGAAAGAACAAAATCCCATATGTGCTGCTTTACTAGCCTGGTGCAAGAATTTTGCTGTACACAAAAACACAAGCTGTTGAAAACTGTGGGATTTCCTTGAAGTCTCAATTTTGGAGGCGTTTAACTCATGAGTTTCAAGCACATTTGCCGAGGTTTGCAAATGGACACGTTGCTGGGGGGAAAAAAAAAAAAAAAAAAAAGGGGGAACGTAGGGATGAAGAACAGCAAAATTCAAAGTGTTAAGTGTTCCTGCTGGTTACCCTTTTTTTGAATGCCATGTTTCTCCCAGTGCAGAAGAGCCACCTGATGATACACACAGCAGACATCACAACACTCAAAGCTCTTATTATTTTCAGTGACGCAGGATTATTTTTTCTCTTTTCCCCTTCCACTTCCCCTGAAAATAACACACAGAAAAACAGGCTAAAGACGCTCATACAATGGGGAAATTTAAACAAGATGTAATCTTGTAAATTAACACTCAGAAGAGAAGCAAACATAAAAATAAATAGGAAAAGGATCTTAGACAAATTAACCTGGACTACCCAGAAGAAGGAGGAAAAAAAAATTCACAAATATTCCCCCTGAAACTCCTCGAAAACAACAACAACAAAAAAGGATCTGGTAACTCTGATTTTAGCAGTATAGTTTTTTTTCAAATAGTATTTGTCTAGATGCAAAGCATCTTAGGCAATATCCATGCAAATCCCAAGTATCACTGTCCTTTTCTCTCTGATCCCAACCTACAAGCCACTCAGAATACAACTCCTGACTAGTTGAGCTGCAGTGTGAACTCTGCTGACAAAACACATTGAGGAGGGAGATGCAGATTACCACCAGTAGTGGATTTCAGTTCTTAGAGGGAAAGCAAAGATCAGACCGTAAAGTCTTCATGCTCATTGACGGGTGGTTTGTCACTTAAACCTAATTTTAGGAACTCAAGTAAAGCAATTTTCTTCTTAGCGAGTTAAACACACTTGTGCAATGAGCTGAACAGAGAACATGATTAGTAAAGATATCTTGTCCTGCTGTTCACTGCAGAAAATACATCCAGAACATACTATGTATATATGGGGAAGTCTTTTATTTCATTTTCTACCAATGGGCTGGCTCCCTAAGGTGCTGAGCACCTATCCTGCCCACTATGAGTCCAGAAAACTACACAGCTGGACAACCAAATCAGCCAATTTTTTGTAATTCTCATTTTCCTTAGGAACTGTCAGTAACACTGCTTGTAGCATTTACAGCCCTGATTTAACCCGTTTTGGGGTAGAACTGAATCGGCTCATAGTGGGCATTGATAAGCTTAATATGAACAAGAAGCGATCATAGAAGGTAACGCTGGTAGGAGAAGCGTGAAGCCCCGTGTCACAACCACAGCCAACCCGGGGAGATCTGCAGGAATCAAAGCACAGGATGCATGATGGTTTCCACTGCGTTCCTCAGGCTCCGAGACCTGCCAGTGTTTTGCACGTAAGCACGCGGACCTTCAAAAGAGCCGATTCTGTCCCAAGAAATTACAAAACAATCACTACAAAGGAAAGCAATGAAAAATCCTCCTCCTGAACAAACATTCCATAAAAATAAAGTGTAAATCATAAAACCCAAATGAAAACAACTACTCCTCCCCAAAAATTGCCTAAATAATGGGATGAGGAAGTTTTCACTGATTAGATTAAATACTGTGAAGCACTTTCAAATTCTCAGTAGCAAACTACTTTAATTTTAAAAGCAGTGACCAAAAGCAATGCACAACACATGGAGCAATCTGTGGAGGAAAGGTGAGACCTGAGCCAGAGTCCTTGGCCGTGGAAAAGGCTTCTCAAAAGCGAGCCACCTTGGCGAACTCCACTTTCAGAGTTTACTGTTCAGGTCAGTAGAAGAAAAATGAGGCTAACAAATGTTTTTGAAAATGCCAGTTCTTGAAAGCAAAATTATTACACTGAGGACTGAGCACCATCAAGAACAAAACTCCAGCATTGCACCTTGAAACAAAATGACAGACCCTCACACAAAGCACCTCTCTAACATTATTTCCCCCAACTGAGTGAAGAATATAGTAAAACAGGTCGTACGTCACAGGAGTCAAAAAACGCGATGCTCAGGAATGAAATTCCTTGAGACAAAGGGCCTCCACATTTATTTTACCCACCAGCTCTCAATGTCAAGTATCTCATTCTTATAAGGGGTCAGCTTCCTATCCCTTCATCTGCCACATTCAACTTGTGACCAGAAGGCCTGGAAGCCACAGAAAGGTGAGGAAAAACATTCAAATGAGTCTCTTTACTGTCTTTTGCCTTGAGATATTTTCATCCTTTACAGTATTCCCTTTCAAGCACATAAAAGCCAGGTGGATTCCTCTGATTTGCAGCAAAAAAAAAAATGTTACGAACATTAGTGCGGCAGCAGGGAATACATGCCTTCTATTATACATCCACCAAAAGCATTGCTCTCATGGTGGCCTGCTCCACCAGGATGCTGGAGCACCAACAATCTATTTGGAGGTACCTTTCACAGAGTTCTACCAGCATGTTAGATATGTTATCACAGGAGCTCCAGTGCCCCTATGGAGGAGGAGGAGATCTTCACTGTTACCCCTCTTATTGCTAGAAAGCTCATTTCCAGTCTCAGAATATTCATGGACACTTTATTGCCCATTTGTATTTGTTCCAGCATTGTTCTTTAGCTTAAATGGTTTGCTGGGTGTGCTTATCACCTTCTGTATCAGTCATGACCTCTATCAGCCTTCATTTTCCTCAGCTAAACAAGCCAAGCTTTTTAGCCTATTCTTGTATTCAATTATCAATCATCAGCTGTTCAATTAGAGGCAGTGCAACTCTAACACCAAGCAGCTTCAGAATGGGAGATATCATCCCAACCACCCTGACAGAGACAACATGAAGTTGTGTCAAGAGCAAGCATAGAATTAATCCATAAATCAGGAGCGAAAGCAGGGGCAAGAGGAGAATTGCAAGCAGCATCTCTCCTTTCAGTGGAAGCAATTACAGGGAAGCAGCAGTGCAGAAGATGAATCTGTTTCTCAGCTCTTCCACATGCCACTTCTAAGGAAGAAGCTAGTCATGTGACTCAACTTCAAACCTAAGTATTTCCAATGAAAAACATCCCTAAATGTGAATATTATCTGTTGGCCACACAGGATCTCTGATTATACAAAACACTTTGGAGCATTTTATAGACCAATCCAAAATACATCAACTAAATTCTGACCTCTCTGCTCTTCCAGGCAAACTACTGATTGATGACACGGAGCAAGATGTTGTCGGTGCTCTCTGTTGCACTATTACCAGGCTCTTTCACACAAATTTCACATGGGCCATGGATGTGGGCGGCAAGCAGAGTGGGGAGAAGCTGTAACATGCAGTTGTACGAGCTTGAACTACTGTTTTCAGTCATCTCTGTTTAACCTAAATGGGAACGTCTTTGGAAATGCATCATTTCTGAAGATATTGCCAGCCAAGAGATCCTTTTTTCTTTAGTTCTCAGTACAGGTGGACTCTATCATATAAGTGTGTATGTGTGTGTCTGTGTGTCTCAGGGCAGAGAGAAACCTTTCCTTACAAAGATCTTTCTTGAAGGCACTTGATCTTACTGATATTAAAAAAAAAATGCCTTTCTTTTTTATATGGCACCCTTTTTTGGAAGCTTTTTATGTTTTATTTTCATTCCACTGTGTAATCAAAATAAACTCTGAAACATAAGACTTCTGTAGAAAATAATTAACATCTCTCAATGAGCTGTAGTGATCATGTATTTATTCAAGTCAAGCTAAATATGTCCTGGAGAGTTAAAAAAATCCTTTTAATTAAAACAGTTATCAATATCATTTTATTTGTGGCAAGTATGGTAACAGATGTGAATCTGCTGCAGGTGCCCATGACTATTTCTAACACTCACTAAAGAATAGGTAAAATCATATTAATTTGTTGTCCTATTGCCATATCTCTTTGCTTCCCTTCCAGGAGGAAGGGGGTTTGTGTGTACCTGCACCCCTTGGTGGGCAAATCCAAGCCTTGCCTGCTAATAGACATTGAGGTTAACACCAAGCAATTCAAAGCTTCTCATTAATTAATGCTAATTGTCATGGCAATCTCCTTTCTCCTGTTTTACATCATGAGCAAGTGATTTTTTGTTGCAGAATAGGCAGGAAGAGAGATGCTTGGGAAAACATAATTAGTTTCACTAATTAGCGTGATCTGATTTGAATATTTCTATTTGCTTCTGTCATTTAAAAAAAAAAAAAAAAAACACACCTAAAACCAACCAAAAAAACCCACAAACTTTAATGAATTCAATTCCACATTCCAAAAATTCAGTCCATGAATTAAGAAAACCAGCACTGCAAATCTATTTCTCCATAAAGAAACCCATCTCCTATGGCTGAACATCCCCCAGGCAATGCTGTCCAAGATCAAAAACTAAAGAGTCCCCTCTCCCAGAGACAGAGCTGAGGGGACACAGTCATGTCAAACCTTCTGCATCTCAAAGAAGTTACTTACTGGCACCCATAACCCCACCTTAGACATTTTAATGAAGTAATTATGTTTGCTTACTTTGCATTTCATCATTAGTTTGGCCAATTTACATCTGGCATCTCGATGCTTGAGTCACACCATCATACTTTGCACACCCAGCAGTGGGTTCAGAATAAGGCCTCATTCAAAGCAGCATATGGCAGTATTTTAGGGATTGTGGAAGACCCATGCAGAACCTGCCCTAGAGCTGGGTCAAAACTAGTTTCAGTTACTTAATTCTAAGCTGCTGAAGAACTTCAAACCCCTTCAGCTCTCAGAGTCTAGAGGTTTAAACAGATTAACTGGATGGTTTTATCTTCTTACACCATTCTAGGAGGATATCTCCATTGAATCCTCCCAGGATGAGTGATGAGAAAAACAAAATATTCCTTTATATGTACATCATGCCATGGTAGTGATTTTACTTAAAGCTTTGGATTTCACAGTGAAACTCCTACTATGACTTCTTTGGCTATTACGAACCAAGCAAGGTTCTCAGAGCTGTTGATGAAGTACAGATAAAAACATTCATTTATCCAGCATCCCAGCTATTACTGGGGCTGAAGTGCAATTAGAAGAGGCAACACATATTGCTTTACATCACCAAGGTGTCATGAGCCCAGTGTTAGACGAGCAGGAGCTGGGTGAATAAATACAGGTAATGATTTATTCAGTGTGTTTCTGTTTCACATAATAGCTTGAGTAGATTATGATATTCTTTTATGTGTCCCCTATACAAATACACTTCTGGATATTTTTAAAATCATGACTGACTGGAAATATTTCAGATTTAGCTGTTTAGCAATGAGCAGTCAAAGCTTGCTTCTGCCCTGACCTGACAAGCCCCCAAACATTTCCAGCACAAGTTCATGCAGATGTGAAATGGATGTTCACCTTCTGCTGTTAACTTTCACCAGCAAAATAATAAATTCAGTTAATAAAGGAAAAGAGTATTCATGGTGCTTTCCTGACAGTACTCAACCACCTCTGCACTTGTTGGGGTAAACCAGAGTATTCGATGCTGTTCACTTTTGGCAAGACTCCACCATTCAGATACTGCTGCAGCCACAAGCTGGAACAGATCCGGGGCAGTAAAAAAAAAACAACTCAGCATCTAATTGTAAAACAAATGTTTTCCTGATGGAGCTGAGGCTTTCTAGGAGGCTGCAGCACATCTCCAGGTAGGCTCTCGGGCCATGGAGGAGATGGTGTTCCCGTACAACAGCTGCAGCTGCGGAAACACCATCTCCCCTACGGCGTGAAAGCCTTTGGTTGTTCTTCTGAGTGGGACACAATATGAAACGTGACTGGCAAGTTTTCTCCATAAACCAAACTTCACTCCCTTACAGAACTGCCTTTCTTCTCCCAAGACCTACTAAAAGCTTGGAGGCTGCTTGAATCAATCTATTAGAAATCCTTCCCAGAGAGAGGAACCAGACATTGTAAATGAACCATAGCTTAGAAGCCCCCTTGTACCTGCAAATATCCCACAGATTCCAGAGGCATTTTATGTCATGCCTATTTACCTGCCATGCTCGTTCTCACCCTATGATTCATTTATTTTTAATGCTTTCTGCAGTTTTTCGTGATACTTTTCAAGGTGTTAGGGTGTACCCTCTGTAACACTTTCAGATATGCTTGCAGACATAATACACTGTGGTGACATACAGAGAATATTGTTCAGATGCCTTGATAAAAATCAAATTAAAAAAAAAAGGCAAGTTTTTCCTCATTGCTTACACACACACACACATAAAGGACTGGTAACCCAGACCAGCCGTTAGGCTCTCAAAGAAGCCAAGCGAGCACAGTGGCACAGAAAACCCAGAACCAGGCTGGCTTGAGGGGACCTTGACCACCAGCCTCCAGGCAGGGCAGACACCAAGTCCCTCACAGCATGGTCCGGGCAGTCTTCAAAGCAGCAAGGATGGAGATTCCCCATCTCACTGAGACCCAGTGCTTACTTACCCATGGGACACATTTTCCCTACCCCCAGCTCCAGTTCTTAAAAAGCCTGCTTTAACCAGGGGTGCAAAAATCATTATTTTGGGTGCAGATGGTAAGTAAAGGGGATGAACAATCACTGCTATCCATGTTTTGGTTGATCCAGTCCCAGTAACCACTGACAAGGTGCTGATCAGGTCCTTGTAAAAGGAGCAGCTGAGAAGTCAATCCTTTCCCTGACCGTATCTCCAGAAAAATCCTACTTATCATTGTAACAGAGCTTGTTCTTGAGCTATTTTATGGGGTTTCCATGCTCCACAAAAACAAATTTCTTTGAACAGCTCTAAAAGTCTATCAGTAAAGAGAGAAATCCCCAAACAGAAAGCTACTGGAGCTTATCCTCATCTAAATTCAGATCTGATAGTATTCTAGCCACTCTGCAGAGTTCATTTTGGCACAAAACCTCCAAAATATTTCCCAAAATTCTGGGCAACTCCGGAACTGCCTTTGACCTGTGCACTGCCAGGCTGGGTCCATCAGCATTCTCCCTGGTGACCTGGCATGAAGTGGACTTGCCTGTCTTCCAAAGTACTGCTGCCACACCACCTGATTCCACTTTTGATACTGATAACTCAGTATTAAGGGCAAAAAACCTTTCTAAGAAACCACTGAAAACACAACTCACTATTGAAACATCTGCACATTCTTAACTGTCTGAGCTGCCCCCTTCATCAAAAATATTCATTATTTGCTGCATTTCCTAAATAAGGGGGGGAAGTCACCGCTGCATTTCCTAATAACGCATGCCCGCAACTCTATTTTCCCCATCTGCTATGCTTGCCTAAGACTGGTCATTTGTTACCTGCTAGTTCCAATTGATTTCCTTTTGCCTCTGCTTTCCTTCGCCATGAGTGCAGAGAACAAACAACACGATTTATACCAGCCATCTAGTACCAATCATTAGATAACAAGGCCCTTTACTCAAAGCATTTAGAGTAAAACAATACTTTAAGTTTACCTTTGCTTTCCTTTCCTTATTTATTACTTTAGGTTCAAAATAAGGCCAAAGAAGTTCTACTTACATGGAAGATTAGACAGTCATCCAACATAAATCCTTCACATCGTACTCAGTGTATAGTGCCCAGTTTCTAGCACAATTCTTTAAATTTCTTTTTTAAATTGGTTTAATGAATTCTAAGTTGTCCTTCTCTTGTATCCATTTGCTACCTACTGACCTGCACGTGGAGTAACCACTGCTCTGTTTGTGGTATGGCAGCTTTCATCCCACAGAAGCCCAGGCATGGGTGACCTTTGGGCTTCAGCTCATCAAGCCTGAAGGGGAAATGTGGAGGGGGAGGGATTGGAAAAGTCCTACTGGTGTCCCTCCTCAGCTTTTCCCACCTCTAACCAATTAGGAACCAATTGAAGTTACCCTGCACTGAGCTGGTTTAGTTTCTGCCATCCTTTTCTCTGCACTATGGAAACTTTTCTGCTCCACACAGCAAAGAGCTGGAACAGAAAAAGCGGAATAAGAGAAACCAAGCTCAAGGGTATAAAAATAATCAAGAAACTCAAAAATACAACCTAAAAGCTCTTTTAGGTGATTTGAGTTCTCCACAGGGAAGTAATGCTGCAGGGCTGGACAAAGTGCTGTCCTAATGCAATGCTCTGCCGTTACTAATAATTAGTGTGTGCATATATACTTATGTATTAATATCTGACCTTTGACAGGGTTAGAACTGTCCACCAGAACAACATCAACATTTTTGTGAAGGCAGATTATCCTCTAGTAGAACTTTGGTAACGTTATGCTAAGCAATGGCTCTTATACCTGCTTATAATTCAGTGTCAAGGAAAGCGGTTGGCACTCAACCACCCAAAGTCACAGGAGAGGTTCAGGTATTTTAAAAGACAGTGGCTTTCTGGAGGGATGCCATCATCTTTTGCCCCAAACACTACCAGAGGCATGAGCTCTCCAGCAAGAGGTGATACAGAAATAGCTATGCTATTCTGTAGACATGCCTGAAACTGCAGAAGCAACAATACCCAGAAAATTGAAACCTTTCAGGTCAAGGCTGCCAAACAGACTGTATCCCGCTGTGACACCAAATGGGTAGTCTCCGTTACCTAATTCTTCTGGAAGTTCAGGAAAAAGTCTCCAGGTGGAAACTCCCAACTCCTGAGCACTTTGGCAAATCTGGATCTTATTTAGATGCCTAACTGGGGGCTGAGCAGTAAAGGACTAGCAGGGTGATAATAAAAGAAAACATTGCAGCAATTTATCACTGGGGAACAGTGAGAAACACTTCCCAATGTATATATGTTTTTTTTTGCTAAACAAACTTTAACCAATATAGTCTGTTTTTCTGAACTTAGACACGAGCTGTGAAATCTAGATTTTGATCTCCTCAAATACGTCATGGTTACATCTCCAGAAATCTACTGGCAAATCATCCATAACTTTACACAGTTATTCTGCTGGAACAAAATCCACAATGCGTTTTTGAATGCGGCTTCATACATTTTAGTAGGAATATGTATTGTGTAGCATAATAGTTCTTTTAATATTTTAATATTGTACACACAATACAATTTATCACAGCATTTTGAGACAAAGGTCAAACATTTCTTCTTACAGAAAAGTGAAAAATCCTTCTCATTGAAAAATTCCATTCTACAGTGAATGAAAGTTTTTACATAAAAATCTATTAATTTCAAATCCAAGTGCTTTGGGGTTTATGCAAGTTCAAAACCTTTGTATAGGATATATCCAATGCCCAGTGAATGATTTGAAAATGCCCTTCAACCCCAAGAGGCTGAGCTTGGTCCCTGTGGTATTTTGCTGTTAAAAGGAGGACCTGGGTACATACACTCATGTGCTAATAATTGAAAGGTCAGCTCCATATCCTTTTCATTTTGCAAGGGCTTGTACAGGCTGGGAATTTAGTCTCCAGTTGCCCACAATTCAAGCTAAGGTCCAAGACTGGCTCAGGTCATCACAAAATGGAGCCAACCGGTACAATTCAAAGAAATGCCATTGTGCCGCATTTAGTCCTATTCACACTGTGATTCTTAGTTTGAAAGAAAAAAAAAAAAAAAAAGTCCAAACTGCAAATAAATTTGACTCTAAAGTTTTTGTCCAGGCCTCTGTGAACAAATAGTGAAAGGTTATTGTTGAGCTATAGCCAAAAAAAAAAAAAAAAAAAAAAAACAAACCTCTGATTGTAGCCAACTGTCCGTCCTCCTTTCAGCAGGGGGGCTGCATGTAATTTTCTGCCTTCAATTAAGATTCACCACTAAATTCATCTTCTTTTAAAACCACATTATTGCACCCTATGGTATCACATGAAATGCACAGCAAAGGTTTGGGAATTCTTTTGGAGGATGGTGGGGAGTGGAAGCCCATGTTAGAGGCACAGTAGAAATAAATGCATAATTCAGTCCTTGCTTTTTTATTTGTCCTTGGCATTAATGAAGAACAAATTAGCTACTCTCCTTGGGTGTCTACCAGAAATAATAGTAGCAACTAGAGCTCTTTCCCCCCCTCAGTAATATGTTCCTTTGTAGATAAGCACTGTGAAGAGGTAAAATTATGTCTTTTAAAAGTTTACTGTTTGCTTGTTCTAAGATGTAAATGATAGGGTTGGGACTGGGAAGTAATTCAGAAATATTTATTCCACTGAGACAATAGCTTTTTGTCATCAGAAGAAAGAAGTGGTGACTATCAAAATGAAACAAAAAGACAACAGCATTAACCATGGCATGTGCTCCATCAGTAAATAAGAAAAGCACTTTTCCAAGGAGCCTGTGTGCTGAAGTCTGAGCCCCAGGTGAGGGAAGGGATCGTGATAGGAACGACCACCCTGTAAGGTGACCTGGCTGAGGGACGGAGCATTTTTATCATTATTCATACACAAGAAAAAAAAGCATACTCAAAGAATTTCCTCCTCTACCAGATGATTAATTTCCAGCCTGTTTCATCAACCTTTTATGATGTGTAACAGGGACTTGAAAAAGACATCCACATCTCTGCATCATTTTACAGTGACAATATCCTGACCAAGGCAGTTCTTGGTTAGTATTAAGCATTCAACCGGGAACTAGAATTTAGTTAGTGTGCAAAGCATTGAAACCCAGAGAATTAGCCACAGCGAAGCAAAATAATGGCTCTCAAGTGAAGACCAGCACATGGGCATAACAGAAAGACAGATCTACCTGCAGCGCAATGTATTTGTATAATTAAATCAACCTGCCACTCTCTCATCTATTATGTAGATGCAGAAATACGAATAATAATTATCCTCACATATCTAGAAAGACTGAATTAATGGTTCCAAGCAGCAAGAACTTGCTTGTGTTTGGACCTCTCTCACCAGAGCTTCTTTAGCTAGCTCCTGGGTTGAATTCATTAATTTTTATTAACAGGGAAAACATTTGTCCCCATGACAATATTTGCATTGCCTGAATGATTTTCACCTCTGCCACAAGGTGTACTATCGGCTCATACATCACACGATTACTTGGAGAGCAGAAAGACCCTCAGTCATTAGTGAGTGAATTAAAGATGATCTAAAGAGCTATTAATCACAGTGACAAAAGCCTTAATGTTGCTGTGACCCTAGTGGAGCCTGGGGACTAAAAGGGAAGCCGAAGGAGAGAAAATGGAAACACATGTTTTCTCCAAAATAACCTACCTTAGGAGGACTGTCAAAGACAGAGTCACATCAAACAGAAGAAATTCTACTATACCAATGCTCCTAGATTTTACTAGGGGTGGTTCTACATTCAGTCTTTTATTATTGTTATTTACACTCAGTGTAAACAATTAAACAATATAAGATACATGATATACTCAGACTTTTCTTTTCTTTGTCAAGAGTTACTTAAAAGCAATATATTTAGAGCAAACTGATACTCGTAACATACTCTAGTATAAACAGAGATCACTTAGTGTACAACATAGTCCAGGTTAAAGATTTAACATCCACATGCCACGTGGAGAATACTATCAGTGAACCCGCTTTTGTGTTTTCAGTTTGAGACTGTACTATTAAACAAATTCAAGGAAAAGTGAAGTTTACAGTTTGCTGATGCTAACTCAGATTCAGCAAGATGAGCCAGATGTTCAGACACTAAGCTTAGATCACAAAACCCAAATATATTAACATGACAGATGTTTCTAATATTTCCAGTAATCAATTTGAGAATTTGTAGTTATAAGTTATTCTTATGGGCACTGGTTTAGTGAGATGCATCTATGACAGAATCATAGAAAAGAATCATAGAACAGTTTTAAAGATCATCTAGTTCCGACCCCCCCTGCTGTGGGCAGGGACACTTCCCACTAGATGAGATTGCTCAAAGCCTCATCCAACCCAGCCCTATGCCTTGGGGAGGGGCATAAGGGTAGTAAGACACCTACAAAAAATGTGCATATAGATGTAGCTGAGTTTCTTTTGAAATGCTATCCTGTATTTTTAATTGTTTTCTTTGAATATTAGAATCTGTAGATGTCTTGATCTATTTCTGTTTGACATTAGGTAAAAAGTGTATGTTTCCTGTGTGAATAAGCATTAAACATTTGGAACCTGATAATGCAAGGGAGTATAAGGTCATGTTTACAATTCACAATTAGTTTTGAAACTAAGCAAAGAGTGAATTCAAGGTATATTGTGAAGTCTTAGACTTATTCTGGTTTATTTAATTTCTTTATCCGTCTGTATGCATTACAAAGAGATCTCTTGGAGCAGCTCAGCTCCTGGAACCCTCTGCTGTTGTTTGTGCCTCGTGAACAACCTGCAGTGATTTCCTTCCTGCTAAGTGTGCTCTGGTGCTGCTTCCAAGTCCTGCTCCCTAAGGATCTGACCTACAGCTCCTAAACAGCTCTTATTTGCTTCATCAACTTTGAAGAGATACAGAAGTCTAAAGAGGCAACTATAAGGAGCACAGCAGCCAGACGTCAAAAACAAGCTTAAGATACAAGGATGCACACCAGGAACTTTTCACCTCCCTCTGCCCTCCTTTCCTTTCGCCCTCTGCATTTTCAAATTTGTTTGTTAGGACCCAGATTGAGACTCCAAAAATTCATTTAAGAACATCTGAAATCAGTCCCTCCAATCTCAGGCTCCAACCTTGTGCAGATCTCTGGGATATTAATGGGCTCCACAAGGATGAACTTGTTTCTAGACAGAATGGTTGCCTTACTTTTTATAAAACTCTTGGTATTTAGTGATGTGATATCTGATCGGTCTAAAGTCAAACTTTCATCTCAATGAGAAAGGTCACTACATATTCATCTGGTGTCAGACCTATACATAAACAAGCTTCCTTAAATGACAGATCAGAAGCAGGAATTGGTCTCTTTTTTTCTAATAGCATCAGCCCAGCTGCAGTTCTCAGTGGTGCTTATTCTCAGCTGGTCTGCTTTCAACTTTCACTTCCTATTTAGAAAGCTAAATTGGGAGTGCTTTAATCTTCTGGGTTCGTTTCCTTAATGAGAAGTGAAAGGTATAAGTGGCAGCAGGTAAAGTGATATTGAAAGCTGTGGCAGAGTAGCATTTAAATTTTTTAGAAAAGCTAGATCAGAGCATTTTCTAACATTCCTTTCTTCTATGATAGTAAGAGAGAAAATTACAAAATTAATAAAATCCACAGTTGCAGTTGCAGAGAAGATGGTACACCAGCAGAAGGGCAGGCTTTGAGGGGAGCAGAGAGCAGCAAGACTGTGTGCTCCTTGTGGGCTTCATCCTGGAGTACGTTGAGCAGTTTTACCGTGGCCCAGCAAACCGCTAAAACATTCTTTTGACCTACTATTTCTAAACAGCACAGGACCGAGCTTAAACGTAAGCAAAGGGTCTTGTTGGACTGTTGGCCACCAGTAGCATCCTCAGCACTTCACAGGATAAGGCCTTAGGAGCAGAAAACAAACCTGTAGACACAAACTCCTCTAAAAGTTTCATCTTTACAGTCTTTGCTTCCAGTGGAAAACATCATGACTTGGCTTGTACAGTCTTGCTGTCCAGATATTTTTAAAAAATTGCATCCCTGCATTGCTATTGCTTTCAAGAACCTTAATAAAAAAATTGAGAAAAGCAACTTGCATGTAACATCCACACCATGAAGAGGTAGGTGTGATGCCAGGCTTTGTTTCACAAGCCTCAGCCCAGCAAAAGAGCACTTTTCAGTGCTCGGTCCTTCACAGAACTGCTTTTCCTGCTAATCTGTGTTTGTTTAGGTAAAGAGAAATTTCTATCCGTTTTGGTCACAACTAAGAAATCTCACAGAAATCCAGGCCCTGGATTTCAACATCTGTGCCCACTTCAGGCTATCACTTATGTCAACATTTCCAGAAATGGCCACAGCCTGGGACTCCCGTTCCACTCCTGCAGTCTCAGGACTATGATTACACAGAAGATATAAAATAATAGCTTCATCACGTTTGTGTCTTCCCTTCCACTCAGTCCTGGCTGAAAGAACTTGGAGAAAAGTTGCTGGTTAAGACGCCAAGTTTCAGCAGCAGAAAGGAGCAATCTGGACTCTCTTTGAGCAGCAAAGGTTGAATATTGCCACAAGCCCACAAGCCATCACATACTGATGAAACACTCCTGCGGGGAGCAGTCTGGAAAAATAGGTTTTTGTCATGTCAAGACACCTGCTAACACCCTTCACTGTGGTCCCCACTCTGGACCCAAATGTTTCATGGCTAATTAGGAGGTAACAGCACCTAATTTCCCACTGCACTTCAGGTGTTTGGAGCAGTGCTTTCTTGTGTTTCCTTGCATTTCCCCTGGGTTTTGTTCCTACACATCCTATCCATGTGTTACTGACTTAGCTCATTAAATATAAATTGACATCTCTACCATACCGGGCAGAGTATCCTCAAAATCCCTTAAATATTGTCGTGCCTTGGAACTAACATGGAGCAAGCTGGAACATCCTGTGTGAATCAAAGTAAGTCTGGGAAACAGCCCTAACAGAGGCTCATTCCCCTGCTACATGGAAACAAGGGGACCCAGTGCAAATGAAGCATAGGATGGTAAATAAGAACTGTGTTCGCTTCCAGTCATGCACTATAGCCATTAAGCCTTAAGGTCTTAAAGGTACCAAGCAATGCATATGATAAATTCCTCAAAAACGTCCCAGCCATAACATAGTTCTTGCTGATTGCTCATTTACCCATAATGCATGCTGTCATAGCAAAGCCTGACAAATGACAGAGAAAGCTCAGGTTATTTTTTACACTGACTGCCAAGCCCCTCACCTCAGATTATTCATTTATTAGGGCAATCACTGAGGTCTGGGTACTTAATATTGTTTTCACCAAATATGAAAATGATCTACTTGCCTATTCTTTAGTTCCTCCTAGGGCAAGCCATTTATCATCAGCCCTGGATAAATGACTGCTTCATTATAGCCATAATTTATGAGATGTTAGAACTAAAGAGCCACACCTAAAGACTTAAAGCTTTAATATGGATTAAAATAAGATAATCAATCAAGTATATACAAATTTTCTTTAGAATTATTTCTTGCTTTGAAACAGATTCACATTTTTAGAATGTACATAGCCTTAAATTTCTTGTTACCCAGTGCCAGGCAAGCTTGTTTAAAAGTCCATAAGGAGGTCCAGGTTATAACCTTATTGGTCAGTCTCAGGTACCCACTTGGTAACCATTACATGACTCAATAAAATTGCCTTTTGGGCTAAGTGGCTCCTTTGTGTTTTCAGTGGTGGAAGTGTAACCCAGATTGAGAATGACTGCAAGCCTGTGGTCCAGAACAGGGGGGACAAGTGCCAGCTGATGCCAGGCTCCTGCCTTCTCCATAGATACTGCCATACTTTTCATCACCTCCCTTGGAAGTTTGCTCATCCAGGGCTACAGAAGTGAGAGTTGAACATTATTAAAACATTTCCATGATTTTCAGGGTGTTTCTATACCTGAAACAATGTTTCACAGACTAGAGTTTGGATGAAAACTTCTTCCTCTATCTGGGGAATGAAATATCCCTTCTTTCTAAAACAGTACTACAGCTTCAAAGAGGGAGTTTCTGGTTTGTCTCTTGATTGTATATGTGCTAGCACAGAGCCAATACAAATATTATTTCTCAAGAATACACCTTGCTTGAAACACTAGCCTAAGCCTCCTTAACCATTTAATCCTGCATCTTTTGAAGCTCAAGTCAGAAAGACAGGAGTTTGTTAGATATTTGAACACAACACCAAGACAGCAATGGAGCTACAGCTCCCATGCTGGACAGACCCATGTCAGCCAGGCGCGGTGTGGACACAAAGGTGTTGGGCAGAGCTGGAGCCCCAGAGGCTACAGGTGAGATGAACAGGCTCTCCCAGGAACTCAACAGCAGGCCCACAGCAGCAAGCAGTGCATGATGTGAGGGTACTTTTTCTCATGCACCAAGAGCGCAGAACACAGCCCAACACGACTAACGCCCCTGGCAGATGAGGTGGACAACATGAACACCTCCTTCAAATTCAAGCCTCGGTAATCATGCTCAGAAGGGCATGATGCACCCGAAGATCCTGTACTTGGAGCTACAGTTACAAATTAAAACCAAAATTTCCCAACAGCAACAGCTTCATGCTCTCAGGATAAGTGCCTGTGGCATGTGTTTAACGAAAGCATATTGTTCAGCTTACAATGAGAGAATATACTGCAACTTCATACAACACAAAGTTTTAGCCAATGAGGCTTCCTCAGTAATGCTAACATTGACTTAAGTTTAATCCCAGCACCAGGCTTTGTTAACTAAAGGACATTTTTCACTCTGGACTAAGCTCCCCTTTTCATACAATT
>NW_008614700.1:57491-58139 GCF_000691845.1 Merops nubicus | reverse complement strand
GCAGGAATAAAACAATCCAAGCTCTGCAGCTCCCCTGTGTGAGGGCTATTTAGGTGTGTCTGTGCAAGGAAACACTTGATACACACACACTCTACAAATGCACATCTAAGACATATTACTTATGCATGTAGGTGATTATAGACAGAAAATAATTTGTGGCACAGGCAGGTTTTTTGGATGCATCTGTGAATAAATGGCTAAAATACAAAATTATAAGCACAGTCTCAAGAGTACTCAAGAACTATATTTGCAATTAGGATCCCAAAAAGTCAGTTTCCTAATTATTTGGGGATTTTTTTTGACTGTAAGCTCAATGTAATTGAGCCATGATGCAATTCTCAACCTCAAATATTGAGATCTGAACAAGAAGAGGGTTTTTGTAGGACTCACTTGCTAGCTGACTCATAAGCAGCCTTAGGCAACGTGCAGCAGAGACTGGTCCACCTTTCCTGCGAGGGAAGACCTGCAGATCCCACTGGAGGTAGGAGGCAGCAGAACATGCATCCAAGGCTGGCAGAGCCACATGGTGCTAGAAAAGCCCCAGTTCCCCTGTATGAGCCATTCCTCCCTGACCAGACCTTCAAATCCAACGGGGAGGTGACGCCCCATGGCAGCGGAGAACAACATTGACCATCACCACCAGACCCG
>NW_008614700.1:52408-57460 GCF_000691845.1 Merops nubicus | reverse complement strand
GGAGCCACAGGAGAACACTACCAGCCAGGCTAAGACAAACCTTCCCAGGAGGGTTGTATTTTCCTCAAGGACTCAAGCCCCTAAGTCAAAACCCATCATCATCTCTTAAAAAAAATTCTCTCAGAGTAAGAAGTTGTGTTCCATGTTCTTCGCCAAAATAAATGTAAGATCAAGTCAGAAACCTTCCAAAATAGGGTTGGTAATGCAAATATTGACACAGCAAATAGGAGAGAGTGCAGGAGCATGGCTGGACAGACAGTCTAAATATGAAATATTTAACAAAAAAAATGTCATCTTTATTTAGCGGGTGATGAGACGAGTGACTATTTTAAAAGATTTATAGTTTTTGTAGCCCAGACACATATGCCCCAAGTTATATAATGGGAATGTGAAGGAAAGGCAGTTTTCACAAGTTACATTTGGGATTAATGCTGTGAGCTCTCTATATACAGGACTCCTGCTGATTTCCATGGAAGTTTTGCAGAGGCAAAATTTCTAGGAACAGGTAATTAAGCGATATTTCCCCCCCCCCCCCCTCATTTCTACAAAATGGTTTTACACAGTTCTGCAAGTTAATTCTTAGTTGCGTGCTTAGTCACTACTTGCTTACTTGGCACAACCAACCAACACAGCATCCAAGGCACATTTAGACTGTAGAATAGAATAGGCATGTAAAGAAAAAAAAAAAAAATAAAAAAACGACACTTGATTGCAGTGCTACAAAATGGCACGTACAGGCTGGTGGAACCAGGAGAGCCTACGGCCCTCCTGGTTGATTCATCAGGAATTCTGCAGCCAAAGTGACCCTTCAAGTGTCATGTTGCCTTGTTGGCTTCCATATGGATGGCTGATCTAACCCATGTTGGCAAGTCCTGCCTCTCTTCTCTTTTCATGAGAAATAAACAGTGTTTAGAAGTGCACCTCTAAGTGGGAAGCGTCCACTTCTCAAAAGCTCCTTTCCTCAGGCAAACATGCCAGGCAAGCAGGACATGAACCAAACTCAGTGCCATTTTACCAGCTGGGCACTCATTCTCTGCTGCTCATTGATGAGCCAAGGTGTAGGGCCAAGGAGAATTAGGACTAAATCGTAAAGGCATCAGAGTTTTCAGTTCAAGTTTTCAAAGACATCTCTGCAATTACTGCTCCTCAGCAGCTCTATCTCTGAGTGCTACTAGTTCAAGAAGGCTGCTGTGGTGTCTGCAGGTGGTCAGCATCTGCCAGTAGCTCTGCTTGGGTTGTGAGGCCATGATACAATATCATCTGCAGCACATCTAATTGGCTTTCAACCCTCAGAGAATTTTCAATCTGTGCACCTGCCCTAACTCAGCAATGCCCATGGTAAAGCTGGGTCTGAACCAAATCATTCCACCTTCTCTGAAATGTTCACATGTGGGCTTATTCCAATATTCATTTATGCTGCTAAAAATATCCCATTTATTTTTTTTAATGAACATGGTTATTCTATTAAGTTGAAAAAGTTGATGTGAACTGAACAAGAAACAACTTCTATGCAAACTGCTAAGTTACCAATTAGCTCCTTAAAACAACTGAAAGTCACAGAGAGTCCTCAATGCACAGAGGCAGTTAATTAATTAACATTAGATGTGATTAATAATGAGTCTTGTTTAATAGTAAATATCTGCCTGCAATGCCTGCATGTCAGAACAAAAAGCCTTCAGAGAGCAGGCAACTGTATTTATCCTGATTGTGTTTAGGATTTTAACATGTTTTCTGCAGGCTGACAAATGGCCTATTAATTATCTAATGTTGTCTGACAACAACAGCTTGATAAAGATGTATGTTTTTGAATTGCTGGATGAAAACTGCTGGAGAAGAGCCCCACAGGGGCTTTGGTGTCCTAAAACTGGGCTCCAAGCCATGACAACAGGCAAGACAAAGCCCTATCTCCTGCTACAGCCTTCGGAGATAAAATATGTCTTGGCATTAGGGACGTTTTCAGAAAACTGCTTCTGCAATATCTGATTAGGAAAAGGAGGAGTATGTCTTTACTAAATTGGGGTTAAGGCATAATCAATATCATATATGGAGTGTCTGGCCTATTCTGCATAAACACAGGCACTTCATATTATTAAGGAGTCTATAATGCAGAGGAAGCATATGGCAGGACATTGCAGCTCTCTCTATTCTTTTTATTTAGAACTTTATCTTCCAACCTGTTTGACAGCTGGTCCTAAGTGGTTTCACAGTGCCAAATTATTTTTATGATTGTTTGATGTTTTATTCTCCCATTTCAGTTAATGAGATAGGATCCCACAATGGTCATAATTCAGAGCTGTCAGAACTAAAAAGCATGCTTGTGGCAAGATAGCCTGATGGTAAATAAGGCTAAAAGCTGTGGATAATAAACTCTCTTATCCAAGTCTCCTCTGCAATGAAAACTTGGTTTGGATCCTTCTTTCCTTTGTGTTCCCTCACACTGCAACTTTTTCCTGTTGGACAAGTAAACTATCAATCTTTGGGTAACGTCACCCTTTTAATTCTCTTCAACCTTTCCTTGTAATGAAATGTGTAGGATACATAGGAAATGTTGAAATGTCTAAAGATATTGAGTGCTATATTATAATTAAAGGGCTTGAGTCCTGTTTATCGTGCCAAGGGAATAATTTGTCATACATGCTTAGAAGACACTGTTCAACAAATGACCTTTAAGAGTCCCAGGGAATGCTTTATATCTGGCACCCCCAGGGATTTGAACGAAAACTTTACAAAAGTTCCCATTTTGAATCCTAACTTTTAGGAAGGGAACCACTGTCTCTCTTTTATTCTTATGTACTTTATGAGGAGGATGGAAAGGGAAGGAGAGAAATATGGTAGTCTTGGGAGTTACACCACAAGACTAAGAACCGAGGCTGCTTTGTTCTCATCTTTGCCAAGGAGTTTCTGCATGACCTTGCCACCCTTCAGTTTAAAATTGCCTCAGTTTCTCTAGTTAGAAAAGATTTGTAACATGCACTATCACCCATCTTAGACAAGTCTTCTGCAAATTTGTTCAGGAACATACGAGACAACTCTGCTCTGCAGCTCAGGTGCTACAACACCTCTTCTTGTGACTGGCCAGTGACCAAGAACAAGCCTGTCTGCCTTCAAAAATATCACAAAAATTGTGTCACATGGGGCTTAGGAAAACCTGTCAAGTACAAAACATGCAACCCCATGTATAGTCTCTGGCAATGACCAGCAACAGCTCCTTCAAAGGAAGTTGCAACAGTTCCAGGGTGAATTTACATTCATGAAACAACACATACAGAACTCAGAGTCCTAATAGGTAAAAGTCCATACCTGAACAAATTTGTTTGGTTGGTTGTTTTGTTTTTTTAATGTACTTTAAGTCAGTTCTTTAGGCCTTTTTAATACATGTGTCATAACAAGCAATGCAACAGAATAAACCTAGTCTCAGGTATTCTACTGCATAGGTCTCAGCACAGGTCTCCCATGCAGTTAAGTTTGTGGTTGGAACATGGCAAATTGACATGGCTAAAATTTTTACATCTCTTATTTTTAGGGCTTAATGTGGAAAAAAAAAAAAAGAGCATAATATTGTGTTTCCAAACACAGGAAAGCTGAATCAGCAGTTGCCCTGGTAGGTTACATGCAAAGGGGGTAAGAAATGTTTCCCTTCATTCACTCAGCTAATAAATGTTGTAAAAGTCAGATCAGATCCTGGAGATCCACCAAAAAGTCATGGTAGCAAGTCTGGAGGAGCAGCATGTAGTAGCAGACGAAAGCCAGTTGTGCCCCTGCTATCCACACCAGTTCTGGATTGCATTTGTGCCAAATTTTGACTACATGAACTGCATGAGCCTTGGGGAAAATGCTTGGGGAAGACGCAAGAACAGGAGCTCAGTGCCATGCGTCCAGCACTGCAGGGCTGCCAGTCCCTGAGGGAAGCAGAGATACCCAGTGTGGGGCTGGCAGAGCACCAGCAGATCCCCCTCAACACTGAAAGGCCACAAATATCACATTATTTTCCCATTCCTGTGGTTGTAGGCCTGTCGTGCTAGACAATTATCACTATCCAGGTTTTGACATTTATCAAATAGAATCCAAGAGTCCCTTGGTTACAAGGGTCTCACCTGGGGCTTGAGTCAAAAGATCAAGTCAACAAGCCTCTTTCCATAGACTTTCCATCTGTGTCCACAGCAGTTTCCTTGACCACTTTAGTCTTCAGTTCAGTACAGAGTATATTGATATTGATTTGGGATGTGGGGAAAAGGAAGGGAAGAAGGGGGAAATTTGATACAGCTTTGCAAAGTTCAGGTTCTCCTTTTTTCAGTCACAAGGAAAGAAAATTGATGACACCACAAGCTTAATGCTAATTGATTTATTACCTGCCTAAGCAGATCCCGGGCAATGCAATGGCAGGCTTAGACTTAAAGCAAATGATTTACAAGATAATGTTTGACTCTGGGAAAGGGTAATCAGATCCAGATACAATGGATGATAGGATAATTGAGAAGAAATAAAAGAGGATAAATTGCCTTGTGCTAATGAGCTTACAGGCCCTAATGGGGAGGACATCAGTTTTAGCACTCGGGTTATGAGCTAGGAGCAAGGTGGGGTTTTTTTTTTTATTCAACAGCTAAAGATGTAGTGCTGAAACAAACCAAGATTAATAGTGTCCCACTCACTCACTTAGCCATTCTTCACACCTTCAACAGCTTCCTGCATTAAATGTATGGTTGTTTTTTAACCAGGTTTATTCAAAGCAGCTCACCTCAGTTGGAACCCATATTACCTATTTCTAGGTTAAGGCACATCTGTTGTTTGGGGATGAATAGCTCAAAACAGCATTTCTCCTCCTCGCAGCGCCGGCCGCCTGAAGAGTTTGCAATGTCTTTGCAGGTCTCTTTAGGATCATAGGAATATTCTCAAGCCTTTATACAGTCTCACTGCACTCAGGTTTTGAAGCAGTTGCCAGAGCAATGCTGTCTCACATCATGATTCATTTTTATATCTTTCTCTCCCTCCATCCCACATCACCACCTAGAACCAGGGACACTTTATTGGTATTTCTGATTACTGCTGTAGCCA
>NW_008614700.1:40174-52377 GCF_000691845.1 Merops nubicus | reverse complement strand
CAGCAGGATCGGGGTCTCTCCAGCCCTTATATAGAAATACACTATACGAACGGTGCTAGCCACAGAGCAATAAAAAGACAGTGCCGTGTGCTGTTATTGGTAAGGAATACAGAAATGAAGCACTTCCTTAGAGACCAAACCCATATTCCAGTGCAAGGCTTCCAACAAATGAAGTTTAATATGATGAATTGTGGTACAGTTCCAGAATGAATACAACTCTCAAAAATGCAGCTCTGTTGAAGCTCTTAAGTTATAATACACACAACATGTCCAATACTTGATTTTAAAGAGGAAGATTCCTAGTTAATATGCAAAGTAGTTATGGCCCTTCCAAGTTAAGGTACAGGAAGTTTTCTCCTAAAAACAATGTACACTTTTAGGCATGCAGACACTAATTAAAAATCCTTTGCAATCTCTGTGCAGGTAACTCAGGGTGCTCCTTTCCTGAGAGAGGGAGGGTGACATCAGGGACATGTACAATCCCAACTGGACCACAGCCCACCAGCCACACCAGGGAGCAACACCCCAGTGAGCAGTTGGTGGGCATGGGGAGCACAGAAGGACACTGCCCACACAAGGAAAGTGTGCTCCAAAACATGCCCTGAAGTACAGCTCCAAGCTCTGCTCATTAAATCACCTTGTGAGTTTTCATTTTCCTGACTCAGATTTTAACATTCACTTTATAGTTAGAAATACAGATCATAAAAGCACAGATTGGTAAACACAACAGTTTGATGCTGGTACTGCTCAAAGAGGCAGGGAAGAAAAACATGCTTTTGTTTCCAGGGAACTAAAATTGAAAGCCTGGGTCATGAAAGCTTTGAAATGTAGATGTATGTGGCACTGGATGCAAGTGTAATGGTGCCTGTCCCTCCGTAAGGAGAGATGGGGTACCAAGATGGTGCAAGCACCTCTGCCAAAAACCAGGAACACGCTTGTATCAGAGTTTATCCCTTTCACCCCCACCCCGTCTTATCATGCTCTGGAGCTACATATTGCCACACTAAATACAGGATGATTTAATGTCAAAGTAAACAAGACTTTCCTCCTTTCTTCCACCAAAAAGTCTCTGGTCTAGTTGTAAAACAGAAAAGAAAAACTAAAAAGAAAATATTTATTAAATGTCTTAACATATCGCAAGTCTTAACAGATTAGCATGTTCATTCAGGGAAACCAGCCTGAAGTGGCAAACTTGAAATGGTTGCAATTAGCACAGGGATTGTTCTACTTGAAGCAACTTGCCTTTTCTGTTTGAAAGGAACACAATGCAAGCTCGCTGTTCTGGTATCAGGCACTTACTGTACCAGCAAACAGGATATGATAGGTGTGACTCAAGGAATTGTCTCTATTCACTCTTACAGATAAAATATGGGTTTAATGTGCTGAGGGCAGGGTGAACGACACAATTGAAGAGCTTACTTGTTTGCTCATAGGCACTGATGGTGATTTTCGTTTTATCTACTGACTGGAGCTGCAAGATGGACACACAGGAGATCCAGCCTCCACTGCTACAGGTATGGGAGCTTTTCCACTGATGTCAGTGGAAGTGGCACTAAGTCCCAGTGGCCTGTGTATTCAAATTCTCCTCCCTCTGCCGAGCCTTCTAAAATTCATCCAACAAATTTAATTCCAGGCACAAAATTAATTGTAATCTTTGCTCTTTTGAGCTACCACCACCGAGTCTGGTTGCCCATCACGCTGGGGTACGTGTTGGTGCTCCAGTCCTCACTCCAGCCTTTACACTCAAAACCCTGTTTATCAGATGCATTTCCCCACGCAGCAGTTGGAGCATCCTGCACCACTGCTCATGCCCAGCAGATCTGAAGTACATTACAAGGAATTTAACTTTGCTGCATGCACACATTGCCTGAACTTCAGCCCTGCTCCGTGTTATCAGTCCCACTCCCTCCAAGGACACGCTGCTTCTCCCTTCACTGCTGGTCACTGCTGCCCTTGGTGCTTGTCCTTATGTCGTGCCCCACGTGGGAGAGCTGCATCCCATTATTTTAGCAGCAGAAGCCAGGAGCTGACTGCCAAAACCATGCATGCAGTTTCTGTTAGAGACACAGTATGTGTGCCTCACATTGCCTGACCATACCTGTACACAATATGAAGAGGCAGGCAGGATCCCGGCAGGGAATTGCTGCAAGTTGCATGTAACTGCACAAACCTTTTGGAACAGCAGACCAAAATGAGAGTGCGTCACAAGGCCAGAAATAAAGCAGGACTTCCCTTGCAACAAAAGAAAATCACCTTCACCCCAACCCTTGAGGTACAGAGGACCCCACCACACTTCCCAGCTGCTGCAGGGGTGGCTGGTCAGAGGTGTAGAGGCATGGAGCCATCGGGACACCTCAGACCCACAAAAGCAGGATCTGGGGCCCTTGCACATCAGCATGGCTGTACTGAAGACAGAGCAGGTCTTTTCTAAGTGCTGTCACAGGGATGCTCTTGGCCTTGTATTTCATCTCACCTATGTACATACCGCACCTACATACTACATTATGCCTAGAGACATTCTTCTCCTTAAATGTTTTTATCATATAGAGATATTTTGCATTGGGTTTTATTGGGGTTCCCCCCCATTTTATCACTATTCCCCATTGCAACCAATTCTTCAGCCTACAACCACCATGTTTGAGTTAAGGACACATGCTCACTAGAAAATCTTCATCATCATTCTTGTCTGTAGCACAATTTTGTTCTGAGGCAAAAGTTTCTGTTTAGTCACAGCCTTTCTTCCAAGTCCTTCCAAACCTCTGCCTGCCACCCTCACACATGTGACACATCCTTACACCCATCAAGTAGTGAGGGTGTGTTTTAGGACACTCCACCTCCCACAGCCACCACTGTGTTGTCCCACAGCAATGAGCTGAAGCATGGCTGCTCAGCTTCACTTCCCACAGATCAGGGCAGCATCCCCACATACGATGACTGCAGATATCTGGAAAAGACTTCGCTGCTACAAAAGAGCACTAAAATACCTCGTAGCCTGCAGCAGTGCAGGGCAGCTGCTGTCCTTCCCACACAACTGTGTCAGGAAATTTTTTATTCTCCCTCCATTGTGCCAACATTTTCAGAGCACCTTGGCTCTGTAAAGGTAGAATTTTTGACCCTGTATTTGGCACATGCACGAGGAGAAGAAAAATGGGCTCACACCTAGGGTCAGCACAGCCCTCTTTGCACGCTCATCTCAAGCCTGGCACTACCAGCACCTGCCCTGGCTGCGTACAGGTGTGGGTGAGCCCAGGCTGAAGCCCCAGAACACAGACAGTCCTGTTACACAGGCAAAACACACTAAGCCACATCCCAGCCACAGCATGACACAGGTGTAGAGTGCTGGGAAGATGCCAGCTCAAGTCCCCTATGATGGGGCCTGAGCACCAAACACCAGCAGCACAGGACCACCCTTGGTCAGCACACTGGAAGATGCAGATACCTGAATTCACATCTCTACTTCATTAGCTTTCCTGTAGGAACAGGTAGCTTCTAACTCAAGCATTTTTGAAAATTGCCTCAGTTTCCCATCTGTGTAAGGGGGTAATATTCGTTGCCCTATTTTATTCCAATTTATCCCTTCAGACCATGCACATTTCAAGGCAGCAACTACTATACATGCAGAGCAACTGGTACAACTCACACTAATCTCACTGCAGACATACAACGCCATTTACAACACACAGACTTTGAATTCAGCTGAGTCTGCTTTGGACTTCTTAAAGTAAATATCTAAAAGCCTCTCTTAAATGTGATTCTAATACTTTTTTGACAGTGGAAAAACTGAGAACAAAGTTATTAGAGGTGTTAGCTCACATGCCAGTGATTTCAGCTTGATGTCTCTAGAAATAACCGAGATACAGCATTTTGAGAATCAGAATGAATAGTGGACACATCAGCTAAGCCCCAACCCTGGGTGCAGAGCCACAGCCCTACTGCTTCAGCCAGCAGGTAAAGCTCAGAAAGGGGAAATACACACAGGAAGGAAAAAAATAGTGGTATACAGCATGGATAAGCCATACACAGATATTGGTAATTTCAAATAGGTACTTCTCAGAGGAGCTGTACTGCACACCTTTGACCTTTAACTGGAGTGCTCAAACATTGCATGTAATGATGACTACCAATGAAAGTCCTATGCTGTGCTTGGCTGCACTTTCTATATGAGTGCCAGCAGTAAGATAAATGATAAACTGGTTCACTGGAGTACTAGTGGTTTGGGGGCTATTGATTTTGGGTCCATTCTCTTTAAAAGAGAGATCTAAAAAGTTGACAGAGGGTCATTAATTTCATCATATACTTGTCGTCTCATCCATAACCAATCCAGGGGCTGAGTGCGCTTGTCACTCTCTGTTTGCACTTTATTTGTTTAGGTTTTCTTTGTGATTCTACATTTTTCCCCTTTATTTCAGCTTTGTGTTGTTTTTGCTGCTGTTATTTATTTCTTCCTCCAAATGAGCTCTTTGCTTCAGACTTTTACTGCAAAAGACTCTGGACAAATATCTTTATATCGTAAGTAAATACAGTGACTTCGTTATCAAGTCTGCCCTAAGAGAGAAGTCACTTCTGTTTAGTGCTATTCATTTAAAAAGACTGTTATAAAATTCATCAGTCTTATTTTTTAAATCAAAGTCCTTCAGATTGCATAAACACTTGAAGACTTCAGGGTCTTGTTTGAAAGAAACGTTAAGGAAAAATTTGGGGAATTTTTACCTTACAAAGTTAGTTCATGACAACGTTTTCAGGTGATAGGGAAAAGACTGAATTTCAATAAATGTCGAAAAATACCATAATTAGTAGAGTTCCCTTTCTCATGGCTCTGATCAAGCCTTTGATGACTTTTGCAATGAATTAACTCTGAAAATCTTTTACTATGGTCTTACTAAAAAAAACCCACACTATTCCACTGGTGTATCTTAGTTTTCAGTAAAGTGAGAATACACAGATAATTATTAGTATAACAACAACCAGATACAAATGTTTGGGACCAGGATTATATTACATCTCAAGTGGATAAATAACCATAGGGGGAAGTAACATACAAGAACTTCACACAGTAGGCAGTTTTTACCAACTTTAGTTAAATATATTTGTAGGCAATGGTGTTATCTATCTCTCAACATCAAGGTCACCTGCACTGTCTTTCATTGGGAACCAACAGAAAAGTGTATGTAGAACGTAAAAGAAAGTGTGATTAAGTACTACAGAAGATGGCAGAAAAATCCCGTATTAATAATATCACAACCTGCCAGTAAATCTCTTTCTTATAGGTAAAGAAATACATTTCTACTTTAAAGTGTGTTTTTATATACCCTTGAGTGCCCAACTAGCTAAACTACCAAGGGAGCTCTACATGATTTAGAAGTTAATCCTTCAAATGGCCAACAATTGAATGTCTCAGCTGTTTGTAGTTTTCTACCACTGGCTAATTTCATTTTTGTTTCATGTGTTCAGTGGCAAGCTTTCATCGTTCAGAGCTCTGACACCAAGGTTGTAAAAGTAGTTAATTTAGTTAAAATGAAGCTGGGAACATTCACATCATGTTCTGCTTGTTATGCCTAGACCTGGTAGAAGTTGAGGAAAGTATGCCTGGAAAACAAACAGGAATTCAAAAAAAAATAAAAATAAGGGGGAACAGGTGAGGTACAACAGACAAAAGAGACATCCAGACTTGTCAAACTCATGAGCATCAAGCAACCTTTCAAAGAACAGAAAAAATATTTAGAGGAGAGAGGGAACCTTATTTCAGCTTACTTTTGTCAGGGCCAAACTGGATGCATGAAAATATTGAATTATCAACCGTTTCAAAGAGTTGATTTGGCTTTCTGAGCCTACTTTTATCAGTTCCTTCTCTTGTGTGAGCAGCAAAAGCTCTCCATCTCCTCTTTTTTTCAAACCCTGTTTTGTTTATATGGCACTTACAAAGGTCAAAAGATTCATAAGTGCTCCAAAATATTATGTGTAGCAACCAGTGCATAGTCCCTTATAGTCCATGCTGTAAAACACAAACTGAGCTAAGATGCTCTTGAGTGGAGTATGATAAGCAAGGAAGCAATACTACCAAATGGGACACACCTAAAGGGCATGAAACTCCCCAGAAAATCAAGACTTTGTGCTGACTTGGCATGAATGGCTGCATCTCTCCAGATAGTGACCGCTTCTCCCCTCCCTGTCCTCAAATGCACAAGGCAGTATGGGTTGAACCTCGCCCTCACTGCAGCCATCTCCCCCAGCCATCTGCTCTCCGTGGGCTGCCGGGTGCTGGTTGCACCCAGGCTGCAAACGGTGACATGCACTGAGGGCTCAGCAGCTCTGGCATTCCCTCCCTGCAGTTCCCAACTAGAGCAAGCAGCTTCTTAAAATCCTAATTATAATCTTGATTAATAGATATTATAACACAGCTCCCACTTGCCTGTAATTATATTTGACACAGAGATACAAATCAGCAGTTTAGCATGCTAGAATAGGATTCATAGGATTATGGACATATACATTTTTATTACAGCTCTATTGGTTTCTCTTTAGCATTCATCAAATCTCTCCCTTTATGCAGAGATAAATATATCTTTTTTTTCAGAAAGTCATTAATTTTGGAGTTTGAGAAAAATGAAATAGACAAAGTGGGTAATTTTTCACACTTAGAACAATTTCCCTGTGATATTATGACTCTTTCTTGCACAGCTCTGGGAGATTAATATGGCTGTTATTTTCTCCACTAATTGGCTTTACAGATAGCCATGGGAGATAGCACCTAATAAAGCTAAACAAGAGAGAAAAATGTTAGCAGCACTAAGCTGTCCCGTAACAAGAGGGTCTGTTCATTAAGAAGCAATATTCTATTAAGGAATATTTAATTTTTAAGCAAGCAGAATACAAACTAAAACCCAAAAGTGGATTACACATGGTTTTCCTGGTGTGTAAAGCACTCCAGCTCTTCACTTGAAGAGTCCCTGCAGGCTGCCATGTGAACGCCAGTAATTTCTCTCATGCTGGTGGCTATTTCCAGTCCAAGCAGCAAGTCCTCCTCCAGCACGCTGGTCCCCATGCCAGCCTCCTTTTTATACGTAAGCACAGGGCTGGGTTAATAGCAGCTCCCTAGATGAACCATACCTGTGCTTTTACAGGCCCCTCACACAAGTGCCCGGCTCCCAGGAAACTACTCTGTTCACCTTTAATCTGAAATGATCCTGAAAAGCCTTAGGAAAGTCCAACTGACATATATAATATGCAAATGTGTCACTCCTCAGTGAAATAAATTTATTGCCAATTTTAAAAGTTTTGGCTGTTCTACAACACAAACAGCATTAGAAACAGACATTTGACAAATAACACACCATTGGAACCTACAGAGGTATCTAGTTAGCATGAATATGTACACCTGAAGTGCAGATGAGACACAAACACAGTATCTAAAAATCTCTGCTCTCAGATCAGAGATGTCTCTCAAACTACAGCTAGTTTTGTATCTAAAATAATATTTTTTTTAAATAATAAGTAGTTACCAGAAGCCACTTCCCTTAAATCCAGCACTGTATTTAAAGCTTGAAAGCCCAAAGAAAACAGACTGTGCCTGAACCCTCAATGGAGCACAACTCAGGACTATGTATTTGTGGTTACAGATCAACACTTCAAAATGTGACCCAGTTGTACCTTAATGCCAGCACCCAGACGTCATACCAGAGCATTGCTTTCCTGCCATCTTGGGGAGGGAATCATCTCCTACCAAGCCCCTGGCCACCAGTAACTCCCACAGCACAGATGCCTCTTCTCCAGGCACCAACAGAGCTAACACATGGCTTGAGCCAATATCTAAAAGGTGGTACGCCTCCACTTTGACCCATCAGCCAACCACCTTTGATGAGCAGATGACCTTTCCATTTCCCATGACATCATTTTCTCCACAGCAACACAGCTAAGAACTTCATTTCACTGGTATTTTGATACGGGCACTAATCTCATAAAATTTACTGACTGCACACTAAGACCTACTCTAAGTGACACTAGACACCCGCAAATATCTTGACACAGGATACTCCATTAGAGGCATTACAGTTGACAACTTTTCTAGAAATTTTTCCAATCTAAAATCATTGTGCTTGGTAAGCAACATGTTAAATCAGCACTTTGAAAAGAAAGTAACTCTGGTTTACTACTTAAGAGTGGCTGCTTCCAGTAACTCCTTACATCAAGGCAAGGCAGTTAAACCAACACTTATCCACTTAGCTGAAGATCCTACACAAAGTCCAACACTATATATAAACCCTTAGCACAACATTTGAGAGGGACATCAAAGGAATGTTTCACTCCAGGCGAGTTTTATCTTGCTGGACGGCAAGATCCTAACCACAGAAACTCTGAGAAGCTGGTATTTCATCTCACTCTACCTCCTGCCTAGTTCTTCAGGTTCTACAGCATAAAAAGGTTCCCCACCATAAAGAGTACAAGTGTAGGTACAAAAAGCACCTTCGCAGATGCTGGTTTTGGGACAAGCCATCATTCCTCAACTAAGGTAGACGATGGCTGAAATGTCTTTCAGGTGTATTTTGTATTTATAATTATTATTGATACTTTCTTTAGAGGTCAAGATGGAATGATTTAGTAACTGCAGTAACCTCTGAAGAAGTTTAACACTATTCTAAAACAGGGAATTACATTAGATAGGAATAAAACCGTGTCTCTGTCTTTCACTCCAGCATTACTATTTGTCTTCCTAATCAAGTTTTCCACCATCTAAACAGATAATTAGACACTGTTAAGGAGAACGATGTGCAAATGAACAACAAGTACATATTAAGCAGAGAACTTGTAATCTGGTATTGTTCACTATTATCAAATGAGAAAGCCTTAGACTTTTGTGGAGGATTGGAGAAGCCCAGGTATCCAGAATAGATGAAAGAATTCAATGTTTAAACACACAAGTTTTGATCTAATTAATTATTGTATAGGTGTCTTGGTATAACAAAATATTGAAAGCCACCTCAATAAAACACTCTTCAGTCACAGTTCCCACTCATCCCACTTAGTGTGTTAAGCATTCTGTGCCAGTAGCGAAGATCGCTGGTTATTTACCAAACCTGGAAATGCAGCAGGGGCAGCAGAGTGGTACCCACAGAGCTTTCTGCGAGGTTTTTCCCTCCTGCTGTATCCTTCTCAAGTACATGCCCCTCTTGAAAATTCATCAAGCATAAGCTTAAGACATCAAATTCAAATACAGACTTTTCTCTACAGTCAGAGCCACTCAGATTAAGAATTTCTGTTTGAACTCACTTCAAGAGTCACACTTTTTTACAGACATAATTTAAAGAAACAAAATTTGAAAAAATATAAAGACATTTTCTTTAAAGAAAAACTGAAAGATTTACCATCAAAATTTCTATGTGTTTATTTTGCTAAGAACACTGGTTTTGGAGAAGCAGCATACAGCCAGTAAACAGCACAGGGGTCAGGCTATGAAAGGCCAGCTACTATTTTAACATTGAGAGAAAAAGGGAAAGTTTTGGGGTTTTTTTTTGCAGTTGCATAAGATATAGAAGGAGATGATGAAAGATTGTTAAAGTTACCAAATTACATGCACCAAACAGAGGAAGTTTAAAACTTTTGTACAAGAACTTAGCTTAAGCATTTAGACTAAAAAATTAACAGAACTTCCTACCTGCTTGAAGGGTAGAGAAGGGGCTTTAACCTGCACACAGCACTACAGACACTGACTAAAAGCTCCCAAAAAAGCCCCCAAAGCCCCCCCCAGCCAGTATTTTACCTACTTTCCACAGCTGAATCTGTCGAGTTGTGTAACATGAACACCTGCAAACACCAATGGCAACGAGCAGGCTGAGCCCTCATGCACCAGGCAGGGCACCCAGCCCAGGCTGCACCAAAATTTAATGCCCAGGTATTTTAAACCCTATATAGGTATCAATTTATATTCATATAAAATACATAAAAATTTATATTTACATTAAAAAATAAATGAGGTCAGAGAAAGACCAAAAGAAACACACATGTGCAGCCCAAACCATGCGCACATGCTATCTTAAAGCAAGCCCATTTATGAAATTCAACCAACCTGTGTCCTTCTGCAGGTGGCTGTGAGCTCAGGGAACCCCTGCAGCATTACCCATCCCGTCATGGGATGATCACAGCTACCTGGTGCTCGCCTGGGGAAATGTCCCCTCCATTACAGTATTGGCCAACAATCAGGGAATTGAAGGTTTCTCTTATCCAAATTAGAGTGGTGCCAGCCCCTCCGCCGGTCACTCCTTCAGCTGTCAGAGCTGCTAATGCTGACGCTTCCGATGTCACCAGAAGTGACACTTCTGGCTGCTTCAAAGGCGAGGATAATTAACTTAATTTTTTAAGCTTATGGCAGAAAACTGTTCCCATAAAGTTGAGAAAGTGATTTTTTTTATTCAATATCGGGCACTTCTCTCCTTAAAACAGCACCTGTTTTATTCAGTGGGACCCACCACTTGTCTCCCGGAAATAACAAGGATGATTTTGGTCTCTCACACCTCCACTCTGCTGAGCTTCAGCTAGGTTCTTTTCTTGCTGACACCAGTGGAATTGAGGAAAGCAGCAGCCTCCATGTTTCTTCTTGAGATTTCAGCCATAACACAAACCAGTGGTAGCTGCTTTTCCCACCAGTAGGGAGCAATGATTTCCTAATGAGAAAAAAACCCTGCACTTTGTATTGTAAATGTGTATCTAGGAAGTCAAAATGTACAAATTAATATCACAGATATCAAAGTACTGGACACAGAGGCATTGTTATTATACTTAAAGCTGTACCAATGTTTCTTTTTCAGTGGTGTATAACTTGGCTTAAAATTTTATTCCTGGCTGCAAACTGGCACAAAATTTGAAAATTTGAAAAAAAACAGTAGACAACTGTAAAACTATAAAAAGTAGGGAAATATTAAACATCTTTTTACCGTAAAGATAATATTTTTATTTGGAAGATGAAAAGAATTTTTAAAAGATGTGGTATTCCAGCCAATGCTCTTTTGTGGGGAAAAAATGTTCTTCTTTGCCCTGTCTTCCCACAAGATTGCTAAAAAACTCAACACATTTTTAGCAGAAGGTTTTGAAGACAGAGGAGAAGCTTGGGTCCAGTTTTCAAAATGGTGTGCTTTACTATTTTTGTTATAGCAAAAGCACCAGCATAAATATATATGTATTCAAGTAATTAGTTTTATATATTATTCATGCTGCTTCATGTTGATCCACACTATACAATGCTACAGAAAAGCTTTTTTGCAATGATACAAACTAAGGCTACAGAAAAAAAATGGCAAAAGGACTAAAGTGCAGCCTGGAGCTAAGAGAAGTTAAATCATACAGGAGGCATTTAATTTCGTTCTTTTTCTAGATAATGCAAAGCAAAAGTTAGGTCTTCTCTACCTAGATTTCAGTATAACACTTGATGCCATGATACATTATTAGCTAAGATGACAAAAGATGGAGATTTGTGCAAAAAGACTTTTTGGGTAGATAGAGCACTGGCTAGGAGGAGATGGCTCCCAAAGAAGAAATGTCATATTGCATGTGGAAGTGGTGAACTCCGCAGGAAAAGCAGGAATCTGGCCAATTAAAAATAAAAAAAAAGGGAATCACCACCATTTGAGAAGAAGGTGAGAATATCATCTGGGGAGAATCAGGCAACTTTGAGGAGTGGAGTAGCGGAACTGGGTTGAAATGACATGTGCTTGGGGATGAAACAAAACAAAACAAAAAAAAAAAACACAAAAAAACCCATAACCTTCCAAAAGCTGAAGCTCCAAAGTTAGAAACATGAAAGGAGGCAGGTCTCCTCCTTTGGTTGATCAAACCAACTCTGAGCAATTAATGGAATAATTTTATGACCATCTTGGGTGTCTCAGGAGTGATGCTTCCTGACAGGAAGAATTCACTTCACTGCACCTGGCATTGGTAAGAAATGTGTCAAATAAATCCAGGCACAGTTCTGGTCATTCTGGTTCAAAAAGCATGAGTTGAAGCTGGAGCATGAAGAGGGACTGACAAAGTTGTCAGGGAAGTGAGAACCAAGGAAGGGAGACTAAAACATCCTTCCTGCTTCAGCTCAGCAAAACTAAAGTTATGAGAAGATACGTGTACCCCTTACTAATAGCTCAGGAGGGTAAGCATCGGAAAAGGAAGTTATTTAATCTAAACAAGGTTGCCACCAAAACAACAGTAAGGGTTGGCTGTGG
>NW_008614700.1:32674-35174 GCF_000691845.1 Merops nubicus | reverse complement strand
AACACTGTCAGAGGAAAAAGAACATTATACACTCCCACTAAAGCAGTCCCAACACCTTTTAAATAGATATGTACAATAATATGATTGGCAAAATTAATATAACCCGACTACTACTTTTATGGTGGTTTAGGGATGGTGAAATTACTTCAGGCCATTTTACCATACCACACAAAATCATAGGCAGTATTACAGGAGGCTGAAAATCTCCATATTTATGAATGAGGGATGGATGATTAAGATAAAAGCATCCCTGCTATTGATCACAGGCCTCTCTCATCTATTAAAATAATAAAACTATATAATGCTGCAGCACTGAAAACTCTGCACTTGAAGAAGGTGACCGAAAGCAAACACTGATGGTCGTGTCTCCCTCCACGGCAGAGTGCTCTGGCTGCTTTTGGTATTTTGGCCCTCAGTGCCAAGACCTGTTGGGGAGCACAGCCACCAGTACTCGGCATGGACTTGGTCTAGCCCAAATCACAACCTAGCTTGTCCTTGCTGCTGCCTGCTGAAGCTCAGTGCTGGGCTCAGGGGCACTCAGAAGGTCTTCACCGCACCAAACCCTGTGTCTCTTGCTCCATCAGACTGACTTGACAACATGAACATCTGAATTTCACCAAAATCTGCTGGTGACTGGTCTAGCAAAACTGGTCTAGCAAAGCATCGTTGGCAAACTATCAAAACCCAGCCCTGTAGAAAATATTTTTATTACATATATTATTCTGGTTTTCTGAAGAAAAAAAGAGGCGGTTTTTTCCAAGTGAAAATTGTGGGGGTTTTAAGGCAAAAACTGTGTCTTTTTTCTTGGCAGAGAGTGGAATATCCCAGTCACGCTGGAAAACCACTGCGTCCTGGCCTGCTATTAGCCTGGATCCAATTAGAAACACTTTTCGGTTTTAACCCAGGTGGAATTGCATGATTATAACAGCAAAAGCCTGTGCCTGGGAGGAAATGGAGAAAGTTGTTCTTGCTGAAGGAAGGAATAAAGGTCTGTTCAGTGCTCCACGAAAATCTCACACAAATTCAGTGAGCTGAGCACAGATTTCAAACTGAAGATCAAAACTGAATTTGTGCAAGATAGTTAGCGCCAGGTACTGAAGATACATTTGTCCCTCCCAGAGGAGAGGAAGCACACTGTTTTTCCATCAGGGAGAAGCCAGCTTCTCCAGACCATGATGGACAGCATCCATCCAAAACTGCCTCACCTAAGCACCTCTCCTCAATGCTTGCCTGTACCCAGACCAATCTTGTAAGAGAACCCTACTAGTTCAGCTCAGTTTGTTTCAAGAACTCAACCGGTTTGCACCAGCTTGAATAAGGGAAATACCAGTAGCTGCTCAAAGTCACTCCCCATCTCACCAAAAGGATGTGACCATTGACACTGGACATCACCCAAGCTCAGGAGCAGCACAGACAGATATCATTTTGTGTGTGTATGTACGGCACTGAAAGCGCCAGATCCTTGTGTGGGTCCCTGGGGACTTCAGATAATGCCAACAAATATGTGGTGGTGACTTGCTTCAACAAGTCCTTAAATGCTGACCAGGCTTCAATGATTTCAACAGAGATGCTTTCACAAACGGGGATAAAAAGCCTAGAACTCCACACTGGATATAATTTCTTCTGAAAAAAAAAAAAAAAAAAGAAAGAAAAAAAAAAATATGCTCACACAAACCTACTTACACTGAAAAATTCCTACAAATTACTTTGAAAACCATGACACAAATTGTATGCATCCCCGTGCATATACAAAACACCTACTCAAAAGAGGTGCTCTGCTCTAGAACCTTTTTGTCTTTTGCTTCCAAGACACAAAGATGCTTTCAAGGACTTTCACAAAAGTAAGGTTCCTTTATTTAATGAACATTATGATTCTAAGAACCACGGAACATGTGAAGCAACAGCACGGAGAGAGGTACTGACTGAGGTGACAGTAGTGATAAAATTGAGGGAGTTGGCAATAGGATACAGGAAAATGCTCTATTATGCTCTCTGAATCCTAGTTCTTATTTTTCTAGCATAGTATCAAAGAAGAAGAATATTTTTATTTTTCTGCATCAGAATCCTACCCAATGGTCATATAGTCAGAAGATTCAATTTACAGAATCTAACTTAACAGATAGCTGTAGTAGGACATAATTACACAGCTTAAACTACAACCGGAACCAGGTTTTTAAGGGTTAACAGCTAATGGATACAGGTAGCTTCTTTTTAATTATTTGCTGTGAACATTTTGAACTCTTTTCCTGGCTGCCTTTTCTAGGTCATGTGCAGAAGCAGATATACCAAAATACTCTACCATGTGTATGACCCAAAGATGAGGAGGACAGGAACCTTCACAAGAGAAGAGAAAAGGGCAAGGAAAAGATAAAATGAAAAATAAAAGCCAAGCCTCAGAAGATATGCAGACCCATATTAGAAATGCAAGGGGTTGAGATAGTTTGGATAAATGCCCAAACTTCTGAGAGTTTAATCAAAACTAACCCAACCAATCCTCTTT
>NW_008614700.1:0-32643 GCF_000691845.1 Merops nubicus | reverse complement strand
TCTTTCCCTTTTGAGATTTGCCCAGCAACAATTACAATCAGTTTTAAAAACCACAAGTACTTAATAAAAACTAGAATATTATAAATATTCTGCCACATGAAGCTAATAAAAATAAATAATAATAATAAATTTTAATGTTTCAGGCACCCAGGCCCAAAGGCACTAACCTGTGTTTGTGCCTGAAGTCAATGATATTAATAGTTCTAGAAATATTTGAATAAATGTACTTTTTGCAAAAGGGTTTTTTTTCTACATACTTGCCAGGTTTTAGACTGATTATATTGACTGCACTAGGACTTGTAATGAGACTGTTGAAGACATTATTCCATTTACATGTTCATCTGACATTATTAAATCTCTATTTGTTTCTATCGCAGTGAATGTAGAAATATGTTCCTTGGAGCCTGTTGTCGTCCATGTGGGCCATTATCAACCTCATTCTTTCCAGCTCGGTATGAAAGCTAACAGCATTGACGCTGGCTTGCACCAACTGTTCAGCCTGCGATGCCCACAGCCAAACAGCCCCAGACATCTCCTCTGGACCACAAGAAGCCATTTATTTTGCTAACCCTGGAAGTGACGCTTTTTTTTTCCCACTGCCTCATCCCAACTACTTTATATGTTCATTCAAACACAGACTACCCCACAATGCTGTGGTTGCTACCGTCCCAAAACCAGTGGGTGTATAACATTTCTATGTCACCTATGCACTACTGAAAACTTCTGTTTTTAAGGGAAAATGTATGGTTGAGCTGGCCGCCTTCTAGCAGGAAGAGCATAGGTAAAACAGCAATCATCACTTTGAAGAGTTTGGAGATAATGGCCTGCCAGCTGCTGTGTGGTTTCAGTGCCATGATCCCACAGACCCTGAGCCCCAAATCTGAGTTCTTTTCCTACTCCTATCCAAGAAAAAATTCCCATATAAATCTTCCAATGGCTTTTGTCAGCAGTAGGAATAAGAAAAAGCTTAGCAGAGATATTTTAATTGCTCCAGTTAATAACAATCACGTGCTACTGAATGTGTGGTGTGTATTAGTGTTTAGGAAATGCATTATAGTGCTTTTCATCCTCAGGGGCGGGGTCACAGCACCCTAGTGAAAGTGGCATGGAGTGTGTTTTCACTTAGCATCATTTGTATGCAAAAACAAAAATCAAAAGCAAGCACATGTGCAAAAAAAAGTCCTATTTTAGGAATATGTTAGAGCGCTTCTAGAAATCACTGAAACCGTTTCCATATTCCTTCTATTTGTAAGGCCAAATGCCTCTAATTACCATGAGACCAACTAGCTACAGACGGCTCAGAAAGAGCCATAAAGACATTTTAGAGAGCCTCAAAATAGTTTTTCCTTCTCCTAAAAATAGAACAATTTACAGAGAAGACACTTCAACCCCTTTTTGAGGCAATGGCCAGCCCTGGAGGAGAGGCAGGGATCCCCCAGCCCCAGCACCACAACATTCTCCACTGCTGCTCTCCCAGGCCACAATTCTCTGCCAAAAGCATGATGCTGTCCTGTATCAAAACCCATTTCTAGTGTGTACTGAGTCTGACCAGCCTCGGGTCTTGAGCCAGAATTAGTTTTTTGGGAGGAAATTCCACATTTGGGAGGGAAAGGATGAAGCATTTAAAAAGGTCAGCTTGCCAGCAAAAAAAAGGCTATTATAGGAATAAAGGGGAGGAAAACATTTCCTGGGTTACTGAGTTTTGTCCAGCACTACCAGAAGGAACTGATTCACATATTGTCCTTCACAGACTGACCCATCTCTCGCAACAAGCAGAAATGTTGAGATCCACCTCAAATATAGGGCCCCTGCAACAGCCAGCAGGGCCTCAGCGCCTCCCATCCCCCCGCCGCAACCTTTGCAAAGGTGCAAAGAGCACTAGAACATTGCCAAAACACGTGCTTATCACTCTTTCTTTTTTTTTTTTCTTCCAAAGCATCTGCTACTGCAGAGACCCCTCGACAGCACCATTTCATTAGTTCCCAAAGCAGAGGTAAGGCCTAGCAGAGAATAAAGTCTCCTGTCTGATGGGGATAAGCCTTCAGGTGAAGGACCCAGAGACCGACACCAAGAAAGGAGACTTGGATCCTCCTGTGCCAAAAGATAGATTTCAGCACAGTCTCGACACTGATGGCTTGCTGAAATTGGGTAAGTCCCTCAACTCCCCTGCCTCAGTTTTCAAGTCTGCAGTATGAAGGCTATCATCTACCCATCCTTAAAATGGGCTTTGTCATCTGTAGATGTCCACATGCACTGGGACAGTCCCGACACTAATTTCTGCTTCATATCCGATTATATGATCATTATTAACCTTCCAGCTTTCAGTACTGAAGAGTCAAATCCATCTCAGCTTAGCAGATGAAGGTCTACTGACTTCAGCTAAGTCGCAACCACTTATTCCAAGACTGGATTTAGTCCTGGGCATTTTTCAATTTAAAATACATTGGCAAGGCAAAGCCACCACTGCTCCTTTCACGGGTGGTCTGATCTCATTTACAAGCATTTGTGCTGGCAAGTCCTATGTAATATTCAGATGCAATTGTGCCTGTGTATTAAATATAATGGGTTAGATGTTATGAATAGGAAAATGAGATAACTTGGTAAAGGAGGTTTGACAGCAAGAGTGAAAGAATGAAGATTCAACTTAAGCTGCTGAAAGCCTAACAAGATAAAGACAGGCAGGGGAGAGTTCTCTTAAACGTGATGAAAATAAGGCCTGAAGGGGTGGAATGATAGAGAGGCCGAGGAGTACATGCTTCAAGACAGAAGATGAATGTGCCCAACATGACAGTAACATGTAGCTAAATTAATCAAAGTACCCACAGCACTAAATAGAACCAAAACATAAGGATTTATGCAGAAATCCCAGACCAGCAGATGTGAGGCACACAGGAGGATACATCTTTTCTATCTAAATTAATTTTCCATATTTTGGGTCATTGTTTTTTATCATTCTGTGTCACCAGAAACATTATAAATCTCCCTTTTACATTTTAAATGCATGCTGCCCGCTTCAGAGTCGAACCCACAGTTCCCACAGCACACGCTATTATGGCTTCCCATTAGAGACATCACAGCATGAGCCATATGTCCTGAAGCTAAATCACCAGGAAAAGTTTCCTAAAAATCACAGCGGCTCACGACTGTGCGACACAAACAAACTGTTACAACCACTAATATTTCACCTTGAAAGCATAATTTTAAGTTAATTCCACTTCCATGATTCATGCTGGATTTACAGTCTTTGTTGAGCTCTCTGTTTGTGTCACGTAGTGGCCCTGCTCACCCTCCACTGCCTCCCCATGCTGCCGTGGTGCCCCCAGCTTCTCCGGGGACTCCTCCAGAGGCTCCTCCTCTCCCGCAGCCTTTGCAGAGGTTGGGAGTTTGACTTGGAGACCCTCTCGACTGCAAAAGGGCAGGCAGTAAATTCAGGGTTGTTGCCCCCCTGACTTGGTTCTTAATCAGTGTCTGCCTGTCTTGCTCAGAAGGTAAACTCCCAATCAAGACAGCTGCTAGAGATTAAGTTCAGATCAGATCTTGATCTCACTTGCACTTGGAGTGCAAATTTCACTGTAGTTCGAGTTTGGAGCAGAATTTGGCCCTAAAGATTCAAACGAGCACCTCAAGACTGCACTGTGAGCCCAGCAAAGGGAAAGCAAGGTAATGCTCTCAGGGTGGAAGACTCCCTCCTTAACCAGGAGCAGTACCAACTGATGCATTCATTACTGTATCCTAGATATGTGCTGGATGCCAACTTCTTACCCCACACCCTGCCTAGGGCATCCCCTTCCCTTTCAAATGCCCAGGGGTGAAGGGCCCATGATTTCTGCAGGGAAGGCCAGGGCTGGAGAGGGTGATGTCCCAGCACGTCCCACCTCCCCAGCAAGCAGCTAAGGGGCACAAGGCTCAGAGCAGAGAGGCTCCCATGGTTCACAGTCAGATGGGAAGCACCTTCCCAAACTTTGTTTGACATGTGAGGGACTAAGACTGGTTTTGTTCTGAGAGCCTCAGGTCTGCTCTCCTCCTCCTCAACCCATGCCAATCCCAGCCCTCTCAAGGAATGTGACAGGGATTAGAGGTTTGAGCTGCTTGGTTTATTTTTTACTTTTTTTTTTTGAAGAACAGGATGCCAACATGATTTTTTCTATTTGTGAGAGATCAGGCAAATGGATGTGAAAGGTGACAGAGAGGAGGACTCAGCCCTACCATTCAGAGGCAGGTTTCTGGAAGACCAACTTTCATCTCACGCTGCTGTTCTGAAAAGGTTGATCTTTTTTTCTGTGTGTCTTGGCTCAGAGAAGCCAGCTAGGTAGTGCAGAGCAGGGAGTAAACTCAGTCCAAACAGCTCCGAGCCACCAACACACACTTTATTTGCTTACAGGTAGGTTTACGAGATGCAAAGGGAATAAGAAAGAAGGGCATTGCTGGCACTAACACTCCCTCTATTGGAAAAAGAGTATTTTCCTAAGAATGTGCATTATATTCCCTAGAACAATGCAAAATAAAATGATCAGCATGCAAACAAAAAGTTGCCCAATTTACTGGGGAAGGGACTGGGCAACCAGGGCATTATTTTCCACTTTGTAGAGAGCAAGGAGAAGTAGTACACTACAAAAGTAAACCATGCTTTAAAAACCACCATACTAGATAAAATTTAGACTTGCAAAAAGTAGAGGCCATTACACAAAAATTCTCTTTATTTACAGGCCACTGCACAGTCTCCATTCTCCTGTGGTTACACTGGCACAGCACCCAGCTCCCTGGACAGTTAGAACAGGTAGGTCCTGCTGTTACCAAATATGTAGTTTTCTAAACACAGGGCCTCCTTTAGTCTTCTGCTGCCCCTAACAGAAAACAAGGCTATGATGACACAGCATAAACATGTTCTCCATGTGACATAATTTCTATGCAATATGAGCAACGAGCCAGAAATAGCTGTCAAATATTTAAATCCCATAGGAAGGAGCAAAAGTGTGAATGAGGTTTCTATGCCTCTTGCCTTCCTCTGCCTTTTTTTCTACAACTAAATAGGTTTTCTGTGCAGGGTGTTGTGTCTGGACCATACACAGGAGCTCCTGGAGATGAGACAGGGACCAAGGACTGAAGCCTCCTTCACAGAGAAACAAGAATTCTACCTCTAAGAAGTACAGAAGTTCTAATATTGTTCCATTTATACAAGCTGGATCATTTGGAGACAAGCGTATTACTGGTGTAAATCAGAAATGTTCCCTAGAATTCAACAGAAATGTGGATTGATACCTGCTGAAGATTTGTTGTCTGTAGGAAGATGATGAGGGCAAGACAGCCAGGACCTCAGTATACTCCCAAAGTAGTTTAGCACCACTTCTTTTCAGCAGCTCGTTCCGTAGACAAATCTTGGTTGAGGTTACAGCATCTGACCCTGCTAAAAGTGATTCCCAAAGCTGGGAATTGCTTTATCTCATATGTTTGTCACACAGATAGATAAGAGGAACTTTTCAAGCAGCTTGGATCTGGCTGAGGAGGCCACACTTCCTTTCACCCCATGTTCTTCTTAATGTTTTGGGAAACATTTACAGCCATCTGCTCGGAGAGATAGCATTAGCAGGTAACTTCAAGAGCCAGAGCTGTAATCTTAAAACATGCAGCTAAATGCAAAACGCTTCATGCCTGGTCACACTCCACATTGCTAGTGGCGTTGGGAAGACTTTGGGATGCACTCCCACCTCTAGATGTGGACAGCTTTGAAAGCCAACATGAAGCATTTGACAGGAGTTTAAGAGGTTTAAGCCTGTTTCCCCGCACTAAGCATGGATGCGTACCCTGGAAGAGCAAGAGATTAGCACGTGGTGCTCACTGGAGGAGAGACAACCGCAAAGCAGGGGTGTTAAGTGAGGCTTTAATAACTATTAGCTCCCAAACCAAATCCATCACTGTTTTTCCAATATGGACCATGAAGTCCTTGGCCTCACTTTGTATGGCAGCCATAGTGGAGAGCAGGATGGATGAACCTGGTTATGGGGAGGATGTTCAAAACCTGAAGGAATTTTAAGAAAAAAAAGCAATTAAAAAAAAATAAATTTGGTAATGTGGGATTGGATTTGTGAAGAAAGAATACAAAACCAGAACTCTGTCAAAGGTAGGTAGGACTCCAAACACTCTGGAAGATATTTGCAAATTTTTCTTACACACCCATTAAAAATCAAAGTGTATCACAAAACATGCGAAGGCTATTACAGCTTTTTTTAAATAATTTTTCATTTTCTTTTGAAAGATTGAGCTTTCCAAAAATGTTTGAAGAAATTTCCTTTGTTTCTGGTGAGAAAAAAAAATAAAATTCTTGAAGGAAAGTTGCCGCAATAGTGCCATTTTTCTGTTATCTCTGCAGACAGCCTTCAGATACCTCTGTACTGAGACAGACCAGGCTTAACACAAGGATGGCTGTATCTGAGCAGGAGATGGCCACGAGAAGGAGAGCTGCCTGTCTGTCACAAACAGGACCAGGCAAAACCCTAGAGAAAATCAGGGCAAAACCTTGCACAGGAGAGCAGGCCAGCTGAGCTCAAGTAGAGCTCTTCTCTTTAAAATCTACAGATTGCAACTTGTAACTTAAAATTACATTACCTTCTTCTTTAGCAATCCAGTGATTTGTACCTCAATTCCCTTCAAACCCCTCAAGGAGCCGTGCTCTGCTCAGCCTATGAGATGTGATAGCAGCACAGGACAAAGCAGAAAAGATGAAAGTAAAATTGATTGCACTTTTTGGGGTTTTTTTCTTTGTGAACATATATATTCTCTCACTCCAGGCCTCACATAAAGCAGCACTGCTACTATTGGGTTTTTCCCTGACTCCAAAATAAATACACATCCAGAAGACTTATTCTCATATTTCCAGCTCTAGCAGAGGCATCCAGGGTTTTCCTTCTTCTACCTTAGTTGTATTTGCCTGTGTTGATTCAGAAGCAGACTAACGTATAGGACCTTAAATTCTGTATGACTCTGTGTAATGTAATGAACACCAACAGAATTTAAATCTCCTGTATCTCGTAGGTGCATTTTATTGTATTATATGGCAAAAATCCAAGAAAAAAAAATTTGCAGGGAGAAAAAAAAAAATTAAAAATGAAAAATACATCGCTACTGAATTTTCCAAATGTATCACAGGAATGTGATCTCCACTTAATATACATACTGATGATCTATTTGGAATTTTTATCCTCAGTTATGAAGAAAAAGAAAATGTTATTCCCTCAGAGGCCAATTTTCATCTTGCTCTGGAATTCTCATTTAAACATCTCAGAGAACACTTTGCCTTCTCTAGATATTAACTACTATTTGTCTCTGGCTCGACGCTCACATCTGTTACTGTATGAGCTACATGGAAACAAATTCCTAATCATATTTCTGACAAGAGTCCTCACAATCTACTTGGCTGCCGTCATCCCATTTCCAGTATTTCACTAGCAAGAATGTAGGAAAGGTTTAGTCTCCTCTTACCCGGCGTGTGTTACTCCCATTACCGGGAGCTGCGATATGCGTGCAGATCAAGAGACTGGAGTGTTTAAGGAGGTGAACCGCACGGCAAGCGATGCTGCCACGGCTCGCTTGCAGGTTCCAAGACGTAGATACATGTTGAAGAGTGTGCAATAATTGAAGCAAACGCCTGCATCCTCCTCTCCTGCTGATATCCGTCAGGAGAAGCTGGGATGGAGTCAGGCTGAGAATCCAGGGGCATTGCACAAGTGAGGGAAAGGGCTGGAGAGCACTGCCCGTTTACCAAGCAAACGGATGCAGCACTAATAGCTGCGGTTCTGCAACCCTCCCATCCTTTCGCACTGTGAAGAGCAGCACTGCCAGCAGAGAAACCTCTATCCCACTTGCTCCTACTTAACTTTGGTGCTTCAGGATTGGTTTTCCATTGCCTTGCACCCTGCCTAGGCACTTATATCAGTGCGCACTGTGTGCCATCCTGATCTGGGGATGACATTGAACAGATGTCTCTGCCCTGTGGGCTTATGTGCAAATGGCCACAGTCAAGTTCATATTTATATTGATTTAGAATCACAGAATGCTTTGGGTTCGAAGGGACCTTAAAGATCATCTAGTTCCAGCCTCCCTACCATGGGCAGAGACACCTTCCACTGGATCAAGTTGCTCAAAACCTTATCCCTATTAGATGTATTAGATCTAGAATTAGATATTACAAATATCCAAGATCAAGCCATGGCAATTATCTCAATGATTTTGCCAATTCCTTTTACATATGCTTTCATGACTCCCCTCAGGACACGATTAGCAGCAGAACTACATCAGGTCAGTAGCACACTGCAGGTGACACATCAGATAACAGGTAAGGTTACCAGGAAACTGTAACTTTGTCTTAGGTGCAGAAAAAAATCACTACTGGCAATAGTAATTGAAAATTACTAATTGCTCATGCATTCATATACTGAACGTAATCATTCTTAGATTAGGAAATAGGATGGGTAAGCCTCTCCATGGAAGCAGTTAGCTACTTGCTATGGGTCTTCCTGGAGGCACATACATCTCATATATATATATATATATGAATATGAATATTGGGACCCAAGGAATGGGTTGGCTTGCTGAAATAAAAGGAAAATTTAGAAGCTTTTCATGTATGTCTCCAGAAATTCCATCTCAGGGGTTTTCTGCTCTCTGTCTCCCAACACCATCTTCCTAAATCTTCATGGTTTGAGTATTTACTCCCTTCTTCCCATTTTCCCCAGCATGAGCCCAGTTCGTTTCAGTGGCTCAGAGGTACTGTGTTCATCTCAGCCTTCCCCCACATCTCCAAAAGAAACTCCAGCATGTTGTGAATTAAGAAAACAAAGGATAACTACTATGAACCATTTCAAATTACTATTTCAATGAGAGACAATGGAAAATGCAACCCTAATACGCTCCCCACATTCCTGCAATATGGATGAACATCACATTGGTGACACCTCAGCCCTAAGAAAGAATGACTGTCACAGGCTGCATACTGCTCAGAACAAACAGCACACATATATCTTCAATCCTGGAACCACTTGGGAGGAATACTCCAGACAGTGAAGCAAAAAAATCCACAACCCTTAACAAGCCTGTAATTCAAAAATCAACATTTCTCTCACAGAGCAAAACAGCTTCCTCTAAAGAGATTTAAACTTTCAAGCACCATAAGTATTTTTTTTCAAATTGTATGTGTATATATTCTCCCTATTCCTGCTTGAAATATTTTTATTCAGCCTTTTTATTTTCCTACTTTCCAACTACTTTCACCTCCCAAGCCCTGTGTGTGGATTCAGTCTGAAACTCTTCACAGGCCAAATTTTTTCAGTGGAAGCTTTGCTAAGTAAGGACATGGGAAGAGACTCTCAATGTACATGCTGAAGAGCTCAGCTCACAGTTATCCATCAGACTGCAAGCCATGTAACCAGCCTGGCATGCTGGTTGCAGAGCCGATTTTTCAAAATCGTAATTGAAGTATCATACGCCAGCTCAGGGTTTAGGCGGGCACTTGAAAACATGATCCAAACACATTTAAAAACCTGGGATTTATATTGTTTTTTCAGCATCTGTTGAACAACACAAACCTGATTCTGCCTCCAAGGAAATCAACAGTTCATTTTTCGCCTACAGGAACAACTGTGAGGCTAAAGCTTTAACAGCCTGAAAGAAAAGGTCTGACTATGCTCTGTCATGCCTACAGTTATTTGTGTAATTAATTATTGTGCTTAGTGAAGAAATAGCTAAATCAATGGACATGAAGAAATTTAAACACAGCGCTTCTTGTTTCAGCTATCCACAGAATTAGTTTTATGTTTTATTCATCACACTGAAGATACCTACTTTTTTTCACCAGATCTGTAATTCATCTGTTGAGCTGTGCAGTTATGTGTAATCCAGACATGCACAGCAAAAGTAAAGTGCCAAATTCTTATCTACTCAGGAGGTATTAGAGTACTACAGCTGCTGACTTCTAAAAAAACAGGGTAGCAGAGACTAGAGGCAAACCTTATCTGTATTTGTACACAGAAAAGCAATACTGGGGCAAGAGTTTAAAAAATCAAATGCGAGGACCACAACTGGTATAAATCAGCACAGCACCATTTAGCCAATTGCAGCAGCTCCCAGGAAAAGAGCAGAGATCTGCCCTAATAACAGTATTATTGACTTTTTTCTGGAAAACACCCGCTTCAGTATAAGGCAACATATTCAACACACCTATCCTCTAGGATTGTGATGGAGCCATAAGCAACAGCAACAATTATAGTTTCTCTTTAAGAGATGCAAATCAATATTAATTAAAATTAGACAACTGTTTGTGATGTAAGGGGTCCTTGTGCTCAAAGGGCACAGTGGCCATTAAATATATTAAGACTTATTACTTAAAAGATTTTAGACAAAGTCAATGCATCGTGTGTCCTGAGGGACAGTTCAATGCCTCAGTAACGTTGTACAACATTTAACTATAGGTGCCACAATCAAAGACAAAAACAATTAAATATCAAACGGTTAAATGTTATGTGTCGCTCTCTAAAGACTCTATATTGAAATGCTTAATTAAACTTTTTTTAAATAAAAAAAAAAAGAAAAAAGAATTCCATAGCACGGGCTAGCTCCAAAACAAGCGCTTACTTGGTTCATATTAAATAACCTGCATATTAAGTTGCCTGTGTTTCTCCTGTTCATTATCATGAAGGCAACATTTGCATTTCTTGATAGACCATTCCTGTTTCCTTCCCCTTTTTTTCTTGTCTTACATCAGTCAGTGGAAAGAGGGCCACCACAGGCCATCATTAACCTTCCAAATCTGCCTCAAAACAAATAGTACAAGAGCTCACTAATTTGAAGATCAAAAAGCCACTTGTCCATTATATAATTGGAATGAAAGGCAAAATGTTGCAGTTCTGAAGAGCACAGTAATTACTAGCTGTTAATTGCTCTCTCGTGGTGGCTCACTTTTAATTAAAAAGAACAGCTCGTCGCAGGCCGATAAGCAGTGGTGGAGACCACTGGTTTAATCAACAAAGCAGAAAAATTTGTTTCTGCCACAGCCAACAACAGCTTGAGAAATCGTCAGATGTCCAATTGAGATTAAAAACTGTCTATTTAGTGCAGTCAGATTTTATTTTAACCAAGGAAATGACTATTTGAAGTCTTCCAATGTGAGTGTCCCCACCACATCCCCGCTGGTGCTGCAGGGACTAATCACTGGCTTGTGGTTGTGATCATTCAAGTAAAGAAATTTAGCTACTTTCCTCTTGACTCCATCATTCTTGGGTAATTGGCCTGTCTGAGGTGAGCAGTTGTGTTGGGGTTTTTTTTAAGAAAGAGCTTTAAAGTATGGAAGGCCCACAGACTATGCATTTAATTACTGTTCATATTTCATGCAGTCAAACAGAATTTCATTTAAAAGGAAAATGATTTACCTACCAAAAAAAAAAAACCCAAACACAACCCACCACCACCCCTCAAAAATAGTCCTTATATTCACCACATTGTGTATTTTGTTTCTTTTCCTTTGGCGGTTGTATTTGCATGCCAAAAATATATTCAAACATCAAAGTTAATTCTGTAAGAGCTTTCTGTCTTTAACTCCTTCATCTAAAGAGAGCTATTTGAAGGGAAACCCCACTATATGCTGCAGTAATGGTTAATTCGGTTAAACAGGTTAGGTAGGTTAAGCGGGATGGTTTTGCCCTGGTCTGCCTCATGTCTCTCTAGCTGTGAGCCAGCTTGCGTCTCTCGGCAGCTTTCGTCCATCCTCCTCTTCTCTCCTGCCCTATTCTGCTCCCAAAGGCATTGTACTTAGCCTTTGGATCCCTTGTATTTATTTGCTCCTGGTGAGTGAAGGGCTCTGCTTCACATGGCGTTCTGCAGACGAGACATACGTGTACATAAACCCAAACCTGGCCAACCTTCTGACACCGCCGCACTCCCTGCCTTGCTAGCGCTGGGACGGGGATGTCTGAGAGAGAGGTATGGTCTCATGTAGGAAAAAAGGCACTTCCCTTCAGCGGGCTCCAGGCGTGATTGTTCTGTTCTGCCTTATTCCCGTTAACATCTGGAAACAAATGTCACTATCTGCAGCTATAAGCAGCTTTGGAGTATTGGTCAACTTTGGTTTGAACTTTGAGACATATTTCTGAGCTGAGTAAACTATGACTCTCAAGGCTGCCAGAGAATATTTTTATGTTTTCCTTTTCACATCGAGGAAAAATATATTCATTTGTTTGTCTTCTTACATATACACACAGAGAGGGAAACATATATATTATTATTTTTAGTCTTTTTTTAGGCTGCTGGGAATCACTTCTCTCCCTTGGGAACAGGTGGATTTTTGATTAGTGTTTCATTTATTTTTAAGGCTTCCTTCTTAGAGCCAAAAATGTGGGAAAAGTTACTGGAGCTCTTTTTTCTCTTGGTTCCTCTAAAAGCCACTGTCATTTGGACATACATCCACTCCCAACATAGTGGTTTTCATCCTCCTTCCAACGCAGCAGAGCTCTTGGGCTGGGGGTACTGGGAATCCCTCTCCTATTGCCCATCTCTCCTGGGAGCAAAGTAGGGCAAGAATTTGACTATTGACTTCAATAGCAGCATAATCTGGCTCCTCCATCCCTAAGTGGCAAGGTTTAAAATATTCCATGAATGGTCTTTGCTTGGATGCTGAAAAGGATGTTGTCCTGGGAAACTGCCATAGTGGTACTTGAATTTCTGAAATATTTTCTGTATATATTTAAGATGGACTTTGTCATATACCTTTTCATATATTCACTGATTCACGTTCATGGGTGCCTCTTCATTTCTCACATAACAATAGCAATTTTGAAATCCCTAGTGAATACGGAATCCAGTGTGTTCCATCAAACTCTGGAGTGAATAAACCTGAAGCATTAAGGTGATCAGTACAATCCTTAAGCTCATGATATAATTTAAAACCTACAAGAAATACATGCCATAACATTTTTAGAAACATGTATGCCAAAAGAGTGAGAACGCTATACATTTTCTTAAATTGGTGTGCACCTGGAATACTTATCTAACTTTAAGGTTAACATGGACAGACATCTGTCAGTCTGTTAATTTTTTATTTTTTTTAAAAAAAGGGGTTTGTAGTTTGAAATGTACTTGCTTGGTTTAGGTAATAAAAAATACAAATATTTTAAAGTCAAATTTCTTCCTCATCAGTGGACAAAAGAAATGGGATATTTGATTTCAGTCTATTCTACTCACAGTTATTTATGCACCAGTTCAGGGCTACAAAACAAGGTATAAAACCTGATCAGGATATCAAAATAAAATAATATAAAACCAATAAACAAAACCCAAACAATAACAACAAACCAAACCAAACCAAACCAACACACATGCAAAAAAAAAATATTTTTGCTTCAGTTATGAGTTTGAGTTGGCATAACGGTGTGTGCATGTGCACGTATGTGGCTATATGGACACTGCACATTCATACACATGTATAGGTGTGCATAGACATTTATACACCTTCTAAACATTGTCCAAGGCCAAATGTGGGACTAATGCTGCCGTATCCCCGCTGTCGACTCCTGGTCCCGCAGCCCCCAGGCAGCATTTATCTGTGCGCCCGGCTCCCTGCTCTGGCTCCCGCTGCGGTGAGGGGTGAGAAACCTGCAGCCTCTCCTGACGAGCCAAGCTGCGAAGGCCTCTTGGAGTTGCCAGCTTGTCTCCCCCCACACCTTTCCTGTTCCCAGTTTTCGGTGGGCACCTGTCAGCGTGGGCTCTGCTCTCACAGCTCCCTCCTGGCTCAGAGGGCTTTATCGGAGGAAACACTCGTGCTGGCGGGGATGGCCTCCGCACCGCGGCAGATTAATCCGAGTTGAGTGCACTTCCTTCGGCCAGAGGACACCAATTACCACGACGGCACCGGCAGCACAATGCGGGCGGACATCTGACAGCCCGGGTCCCGCCAGCTCCTCATTGTCCTCTCATCAGGCGCTGTCAGTTCCCAGCCTTAATTACATCCTGTTTACAAACACTCGGACGGACTTCAGATGGAGCCTTAACAAAGGTTGACAAAGGTCAGGGCCACGTCACGAGGATGTTATCTGTCTGTGTGCTCTGGCTGATAAACGAGGAGGAGGAGGAGGAGAAGGAGGCACAGGGCTGATTTGGGAGATACCATAGAAAAGTGATAGTCGGGGCTATGAGAAATGCCTAAGCTTCAGCCCTTCAGCCCAAGAGGAGCTCGATGGCACTGAGGGATGCACCCATCCCCAGGATTGTGCAGGACTTGTGTGTAAACGTACAAAGAGAGGACAGAAAATAGTCACCATCAGCCTGAAATGGCAGCAGCTGGAGGGGACCGATAAATTGACCAAAATATTTTTTTAAAACCCTTCTAAATCCATTTGCTTGTATCAAACTGTGTTTTAAAAGCAGAAGCGGCTGCTCAGAAAATAAATCCTACTATTTTGCCAACAGAGATCACTAAGACCCTCCACCCTGCTTCCCCAAGCACATGGCAGCAATGGAGACATCCTTCACACCTCCTCCAGCCACGGGGAAACAAGGGCAGAGTGGGGTCATAGGATTACAGAATCACTTTAGTTAGAAGACCTTAAATATCATTGAGTCCAACAATTAACCCTACTCTACCGTACTCTAACAAATCCTCCTCTAAGCCATATCCCCAAGCTTGCCTCAAGTCCATATGCTCCCTTGCTCTACCCTCTCACATTTTCCTTGTACTATGGATATGAAGTCTCACACTCTCTTTGGTGGAGGGAATATTTTTTGTGTGTGTGTGGGAAGCTTTGCGGTTTTCTAGGTACACAATTAAATTAACCAGGGCTAGGCTCCTGCCTTTCATTTTCACTGTTCTCACAAATACTTTGTTTTTGTGAAGAACAGCAACTTCTTGATGTTCAGTGCAAATAATACCCAAAGGATAAAACACTGGGAGCGTTTGATATTTACAGCTGGGTTTGTGTGTATGGGAGCAAGGAAACCAGACATATCTGTAAGCCAAGTTTGCCCATTTGACATCATGTTCCTCCTCCAATACCTTCTTTCTCAATCTTGAGAAGGATGAGCACAGACATGACTTCAATCTCATCTATAACTCAAGATAGAAAAGCATATACAGAAGTCTGGATCAACATAATACTTGCTAGGACAAAGCTAATAATATATGAGTTGCCAGGCTGACCCCTCCCTTTATCTGTGTTCAGTCATTCCACACCCTAACAGATGTATCCCAAACTGCACAGGATTACACACTAATAACCATTAAAATTAAAACCCCAGTCTGTTATCGTATCACTCCTGTCCGAGGACATACATGATAAACCACACAGCAGTAGTCAGTAAATGAAGATTATCATTGTAGCTTCTTATTTCTGCAGCATCATGCTCCTGAGCTCTGGGAGATGATGGGCAGCAGTCCCTGTGTCGGTGGCTGCGTGAAAGGCACCGCACTGAGCATCGAGGAACCAGCCCAGCATCCTCGGTCTGAACAGGAAACCATCTCTGATGGAAGTGTCCGTGCTTGCCCAGGGAGCAGAGGAGAGGCCCTTACCTCTTCTCATTACTTGGGGGAAAAAAAAAACAAACTTTTGATTTTGGGGTAAGATTTGACTGTTCTTGGTGAAAAATGGATATAGAAGATAACAGCAAAACTTACCTTGACCAGCACAGAGCCATGGCCATGACTTCTTTGGGATCACATTGAAATTTTGAGCCTGCCCACAAGTTACCCAAAGTATTACTTAAACAGAGACGATGTAGACCTTTACTGCTATAAATAAATTAAAAAAACAAGGGCAAAAGAGTATCTCTTATCGATATATATAGCAATTGCTAACTATCCATGGTGAGAATGTGGTATCTAACCTGAAATGTTTTACAACCAGGGACCGAACACTCCAGAAATGCAACCCATTCCCACTTAGCTAACCCAAACAATCACATTTAGTGAAAGGAAATTCAAAATTAAATTCTAAAAAATTTGAAAGAAGATGAGTAGAAGGGATGACTTGGTGTAAAGGCTCGAAATATTTGACGCTATAGTGTAGAAAAGTTGAAGGCTTAAATAAAGTCAGCGAGCTCACCACTGATTACAAAGTTCAGAAATATTCCTGCCTGATCCTGAGCACCCCTGCTTCTCATGACTCAGCTTTTTCTTCAGACAGCAGAGCATCTTCTTGGTGCAGAAATAAATCTCAGCCACACCATGAAGGAACACAGCTTATGTCCTCAGTGAAAAATCAGTAGATAACTGAATAAAAATGACACTGCATGGGACTAATTATCTATCTATTAGTAAACAGGCAAAGTAGAAAGGAAAAAGACCTCAGAAGTCTGGCCTGGCACTTTTGAAACTTTTCTAAATGGATGACTAAATACATTTTCTTTCCCCTTATCTTGGCACCAGGAGGAGCAGATTGATTTTCAACAGTGCAGAACAGAACAGTAAGTCTCTTGACCTGATGCTTAGTACTTCTTAAATTAGCACTTGTTCAAGCCTATCCATAGGTGCTTAGGAAACTAACCACCACTGCTTATGATAAACATAACTGTTTATCTAAAAAAAAAAAAAAAAAACAAACAGTGGGAAAAACTGAAAGCCCGGGCTGACCTTGGAAGCCCAGGGTTCCCACTGTAGGCACCCATCTGCCTTCCCCAGAAAAGGAGGCTACATTTCTCTGGGAGAGCTTTGCTAATGCACAAAAAAAACCTACAATTTTGCAGTTAATAAAGGGACGGGCTCTTCCTTTCCCAGCTTTGTGACAGTTGGGCTCACTATGCCTCTTGTTCCAGACAATGTGCCAGTCAGCTGCTGTTACTGCAGAGCTGTGTTTAACATCTTCTTAATTAGCCCAGTTCCCTGCATCTCTGCCAAGTTCTCTAGCGAGGAACAGCCTCAGGAGCTGTACAACTCTGCATCTGGGAAAACCTGGTCAGTAACGCACACACCCCGTCCAGCACACCTTGTTTTCTTTAAGGCTGACCAAGACGGTCGATGAACTGTATTTGGGCTAGAATAACATCATGCTCAAGGTTACCTGCAAAAGCTACCAGCTGCTGCAGAGCCAAAATGGCCATCCTGCAACTTTATCCCTTGGTGCTCCAAGTTCACCACCAGCTCCGGCCTGAAGGACAACTCTGCTCCTCTAATAGGAGCCACTTTGCCTCCATGCACCAGACATGAGTCAAAAAAACAAATAAAAATGATTTCATAGCTTGCATTTATTTGCTCAAATTCATGAGCTTTGGATGTGTGTAAATCTTACAGCACAACATTACTGGTTTCACTTGAATTTGTCCTAACTTAAACCAGAAAGCACTCTGCCCTTTTTTTTTATTGTTATTATTATATCACTATACCCTCTCTTTTTCTGCTTTATGTTCTTTTTGGTTTTGTATTTTCCTTAAAATTCTGCCTACCATTTTATAGTCATCTTCCTCACAGCTTCCAGAAAGGTGCTCCATCTTAAACTCGACAGCAACCCTGACAGACAGGGTTGATATTTTCTTTTCTTTCACAAGTAATAAAATTGGAACATTTCACTTCACGTGAAACCAGAGTACTGCCTTAAAAGAAGAGCATTTGCTTGGCTATAAAAACAGTTGCTCTTTTGCCAGACTCAGAATCAAACTATTTGTATTTACATGATTCCTCTTTCAATAAGTAAATCAAATATTTGTAAAGTTCATCAGCTTTAGATTATTATTGTTGCAAGGATTATTATCCTCCAAATGCTTTGAAGGATGCAGCTGTGTCTAGTATGCTGGGCAAACTTCTTGACAGAATTGCAAGGTGGGTCCCTGGCTTCTGTTATCATCTGTGCTTACGTGGGGGATGCTAATGAGGCTGCAAGGGGTTAAACCTGGAGCTGGCTGCAACATTTCTGACCAAGTGTTTTCTTTCAGCACAGCATTTCATTCATGCCAGGGCACCTTCCAAAGGTGTATCAGTTTTGACAACTTTTTTAGATGAGGGTCTCTGAAATCCATGACCCTCTAGTTACTTCTAGAAGAGAGACAGGTTAAACTGAAAGCTGTGCTCAGGTGCAGATGTTGCCATTGCCGTGCAATTTGATTTTACAAACCTGTTTGCAAAGTTTTGGGTTGTTCCAGCGCAGAACTGAACCAAGCTTCAAATCACTGAATTTGAAAAATAAAACCACTGTCCTCCATTCGGCAACAGATAATCCCTTTTTAATCAGAAAGCCAAACCTGTCAGTGCAGTAAAGCCTTTACCAGTCATGCCACAGATCCAGAAAACATCAAGAAAGCAATTTCACATTACAGACTGGGAACAACTAAGGGATTTATTTTTGAAACAAAGGATACCAGTAACGCTCAGTTATATTTTTGGGTAATATGTTCATTTGGGTCCCAAAATAAAAATTTAAACCCCTCAACTGTGCAAAGCTTCCCTGTGCTTGCCTATCCTTCGTGCATTCTGCACACCTGAAACGTAGGTTGGTGGGTGTAACCTTGTTACAGTCCCAGTCTGCTCCCAAGGCCCCGCTGGAAGGTGCACCCTGGGTGGGAGATAAGAGGTGCCTCCCAGGCCAGCCGTGGATCTCTGGGAATCACATCACCCACACAGCCACAGCCTCGTACCCTGCTCAGAAGCCAGCCCTCCATTGTGACTCATCTATGACCACTTACAAGGTTCCTCAAGGCATCTGTGTGGAAAAAGAAGAGGACAAACAGTGACAAATCGTCACTGGGGGTCTCTCCTCTTTCAGTGCACATAGCAATTGGCCCATCTCCCATGCTGAGCAACATGCCAACACAGCAGCTGGATGAGCCTATTTGCTTTTCATCACTATTTAAATCCTATAGATTTTTAAAGAAAAAAAAAAAAAAGGAATCTCTGTGCCCAAGTTCCCAAACCATGGATGGAGATCTTTGGAAACACAAGGGGTAATCCTTTCTCCCTCTCCAGTGGGAATGCCTTGCCAAAGGACCTCTCAGCTCTTCTCCATGCACATCTCAGCCAGGATACATGCCCCTGTTTTGGCAGCAGTATTTCCCTCTCTCCATCCATCGGCGGTGAGAGCACAGGGCTGCTCTGAGGGGGAGGGAGCCTGGCTCCCAGCACCTCCCCGCTCGGGGGGGAGGTGATGTTCATAATCCACGTTTGAAATATTGAAGTTGTGGGTGACTCAGAGGCACACTGTGCTGCAGAGGACATGATAACATAGCAGAATTGCAACCCTGAAACTATCACTAGAGGATGACATCGGAGATAAGAAAGTACAGTATTATAGGCTGCGTTAGCATGGGAGAAAATCGATTCAGGCAGACAAGCTAAATTTATTTACTTTATTGATTTTAAATTTTACATGAACTGCAATATGAGTAAATCTTTCATAGTAATTCTAAATCTTGAAACCCATTGTAAATAACTAAAAAAATGTCCAATGTTCAGAATAACCGTTTCTTTGTACTGAAAGTGCATTATTCTTAAAGCCCAGGACAAAATATTTTGTAATGAATACCTTAAATCTACCTTGGCAGTCAGTGTTGATATTTTTGTTAAAATAAGAGCCTGCTTTTGGTGTACCTGATGATTCAATATAGCACAGATTTATTTTTTTTTTATTTGGGGGCTGGGGGAAGGAGGGTGAGTACAGTACACCAGTTTTTGACCCCATGGTTCATTTTATAAAGCAGCCGAGCACTAAACACTACAGGTAGAGCTTTGTGCACAGAGTTAGCTTCAAACATTGGAAAGACAGGTGATGAAGGGCTGGGATGGTGAATCCCAACACACGGGTTAATGCACCAAACGCCACAACCCATACCTGAAGAAAGAACAGATGAGGAAAAAAAAAAAAAAAAAATCTCCTTGCCTTGCATACCTACATACCTAGGAGGTCTGAGCCCAGCCACCAGGATGACCGCAGCTAGAGGAAAAAGGTTTTGCTCCGGGTTTTTCTCCCATCCAAAGCAGTAGCTCACACCTGTGCCCATCCCCACCAGGAAGAAGTTCAAAAGCACTGTGACACATGAAAATACACACTATCTTCTGTGATGCCCCACCTGATGGATGCAGAAGGAGATTGTCTGGAGTACAAACTCCTGGCCTGGAGTACAAACCTCTCCATTCAGGCAGGGGGTGCAGTTCCCAGCAGCGATGGGGAACACCCAGCGGTGACCAGCGCTCGCCCACGGAGGCAGCCCAGAGAAGGGATGGCACAACGCCATGGCAAGGGGAGGTGAGAAAAGCAGCCATGTAGCTCAGCTTTCCTAAAATAACCGCTCCTGCACCAGCAGCTCCACAATTTAGGTACGTTTATTAAATAAAATCCCAGAACCTCTTTTTAGCAGTTCCAGCCAGCTGAGCTGGGAGAGGCAGATTCGCAGCAGCGCTTTCTGCCAGAGGTGTTCAGATTGCGTGGCCACGGGCAATCCTCCAGAAACGCACGGCAGACAACACTCCCACACAACAAAAAATTGTAAAGCATCTTCTGTTTGACACACTTTTGGAAATTCTATGGATATACAGCCATGACGAAGTATCCCAGACAGATAAGGATACCTAAGAACAGAGACTACTCCCTCATCCTTTAAGAACAGGAAAAAATGCAGTGATATTGACAAAAGCACTCATCCAGTGAAGTTTTTTTCTCCCTTGGGTCTTTTTTTTTTCTCTCCTCGTTGTTGTTGTTTTCTAAACTAATCCATATTACCTGTGCTTTTTGATTTCATTATGTTAGATGCTATTAATCTGGATATATGATTTCAACAGTGAAGAGATGGAATTTGTCATCAACAAAAGGAAAACATTATTTTTAAAGGAGTGAAAGATTAATGTTCCACCACGGACTACTTAAACCCTCTACAGCAACAGGACTATAATATTAATCCAACTTTGATGGGTTTTGCATAAGGCTCATAATTAAACATTTTCTTTTCAATACTTTATAGAATCCCCATCTGTTTTTAATGGCATCATTTTGATGTTTTTCTTAATAATTCTGGCAGCCTGTTCTTGAAGCTTCAGGCTTGATTTTTTTGTTCCTAATGTCTTCTTCTACAGTGGCTGTATTGTGCCAAAGCTGAATGCAGGTTTTGGAAACCCATAGCTTTTGCCATGTGTTGCTGTCTCTCCCCACTCTGCACTCTCGCAGCACTTTATTGCAGGCATAGGATACAGCCCCTGGATAACAGAAATATTTCCTCCTTCCAGTTCTTGGCTGAGTAGCTAGTCTGCTTCTGCCATCCCTCACCTCCCTGCACTGAGCTATCTCCTCTCAGCACCATCGTAGCACCAGTGAATAAATCAATGAATAAATAGCCAGACTTACTCCAGGAAACTCAAACAATAGTAGATAAATCACAGAGATGCAGCTCAGCCACAGTCCTTGGCTTTCCTCTCCACACCAACAGCCAAAGCATCCACTGAAAGTAGGGAAGACAACCCCCCTCACTGCCCTCTCCCTTTTAGGTACTGAAATTGCGGGGCAATATCAGCCTAGGGCACAAAACCCAGTGAAAAACCCATCAAAATTACCTGATGGAACCCTGGAATGTGAAGCTGGCAATGGCCTCCACGAGAAGCATCTGCTTTCCATGAACAATATTGGGATTTTATCAAAATAAACAGAATAGAGAATGCTCCTATGCAGCAGTATCTTAAAAAAAAAAAAAAAAAAAAAAAAATTCAAGAAATAAAACCAATTTCCATCTTAGTTTTTTTTAAAAACTCTAAATAAATTTTTCATTGCTGCCCAAAGCATAATGATTTTCCAATAGAACATTATGAAAATAATATCTTCAATTTTAGGAAAATTTCTGCTTGAAATTTTTTTGCTCTTAGTATTTCTAGTTCTTAGAACACGTTCTTTTTCCCTCCAATATTTTTCATTCTTTTATATTAAATGCATATTTGGTGACCTCCTGTGGTTCCCATGGATTAGAACGGAGGAGCAGGATGATTAACAGCTTCAGTTTAAATATTTTATACTCTCTGTAAAAACAGTACAAACTGATGGATGTATACATTGCTATGTTCACTTCAGTGTCAAGTTCTCCTTGATTACACTTTCCCCTTATTTTTCCCCAACTACCCAATATTATTAACATCTTTTCTGGTAGAAAAGGGACCCGAGGGCTCCTTGCTCCCAGGTTTAGCACAGGCTGGACTCCTACATGTGAACAGATACCGCCCTAATCGGGGCTTTCAACCTTGAGGAGCTTTTAAAAGTGTATTATAATGGCCTCCTGGTCTCAGGACAGACAGATGTGAACCACAAAGCTGAAATGTTTCATCTTTTGGCGCCTTTCAGTATGTTCCATGCTGTGCTTCAAGTTTGCTGAAGGATCAGAATTACTTCAGTTCTAGGCAATATAAACGGAGTGATCAAAAACACTTAATTATTCAGGGTCAGCAAATCTGGAGAATATAATAGTAACAGACAGAAACAACCCTTCCAACCGCTCTCATTTTCATTAACTATTATAAAATAGAGAACTGTTTAATTACCAGAAAATGTCATAGCAAAAAAAAAACCAGAATCTTCCTAAGAGTCTTTCCCAGTCCACTCAAATGTATTTGGCACTAAAGTATAATTTAATGTCCTGTAGATACAGGCGTACACTTGTACAAGGGCACACACATAAATAATTCACATCCTTATCTTGCGCCTGTTTCAGACCTACTACTTGAACACAGGTGCAGCTTTTCAAAATATGCCACATAAAGAGATTTCACATGTTATTTCTGTACCCGTCACCCTGAAACGTGATGAGGATGATCCAAATGGAAGTGACAACGGAAATGGTTTCCCTATTATTTCCCCTGTTTCAGTTCACGTTATGTACAGGTGCCTGGAGAGCACGCTTCGCAGCGCAGGGGCACAAAGCGCCCCCAGCAGTTGTCCTTCCTCCCAGGGAAAAAGGGGATGGTGCGGAGATGTCTCCCAACACATGGATCTTTCCGTAGCGGCGGGTTGGGTAAACAAATGCTGAGCTAGCAGAAGTCCATGATCTTACCATGACTCATGAGCCTCAGCAATAAAATATGCATTCAGAGAACCCCCAGTTTATTCAGAAAGTAGTAGGGGGAGTGGGAAAGTAGAATTCCAACTGGGATTCACACAATGCCATGATAAGAGACCTGGGTTACAGCAGGTTGCTGATGACACCCAATTCTCATGAGATCACATTAATTACATTCATTATGTGCAATAAGAATAAAACTCTCACCAGTTAACACATTTACTGCTCTAAGGGATGGTTTTACAAAGCTGGAAACAATTATCAAGCCATTCAGTGGAAAAGGAGAAATTAAATAGAAGTATGAGAATGATACTTGGGATCAGGTAACATTTTACACAATGTTTACAGGGCATTATTCTGCAGCTGAGAAAGTAAGTTGCTACAAAAATTATAAAAAAAAAAAAGAAAAAGAAAAAAAAAAAAGAAAACCTATAAAACAGTGTCACTTAGAGGGGAAGTGGGATCTGAGTGGGATCTGATATAAATATAATAGAAAAGAGGGAAGCTAACAGTCATAAATGTTAATTTGAAGCTATAAATTACAGAAATTTGCCAGAGGAAAATAACGACACAAGAAAAACTCAACTTCAGTAGGAACAAAAGTGATCTGAATTATGGCACTAGCTAATTGTCAAAAATAAGGTACAAAAGCAAGAAGCTTAAACAGATACTTCTGTGAAATATTTGGGGAAAAATGTCATATCATACATACACACAACAATGACCCAAGCTCAAAATAACCCAGGAGGGAATTAAACTGCAGCTATGAAAGCCAGGGGTTTTATATTAACTTGTCTAAACAATTAGCATGCAAGAGTTTCAAGGCAGCTGAAGGAGACACCCACTGAAATGTGAATGTGCGTTTCTAAGAAGGAAGTGCCAGTTTCAGAGGACTAAAGGAAACCCAGCCCGGTTCTGGTACCTGCCATGGGCCAGAGGGAGCAGCCAGGTAAAGACAGATTGACCTGACATCAGAGCAGGCAAATTATACTACTGTTATATCCTTAACCAACAGAAATTAGGAAATAAAGCAAAATTACTTTTCATGTAAGTTTATCTGACAAAGGTAGTTTTGATCACATAATAAACTATTGAAAAGATTTGGCTGGATAATTGTTATGAATTTATATTCCAGTATAAAGCCTTGGATGGTATTTCAGAGACTGTGATATGGAGAAGGCTTTACTAGTAAATAATCGCATATTTATCTGATAATGGAATCAAATAGAATGATACAAAATACACACAGCTAAAAGAAAACTTGAAATACAACTGCAAATAGGAAATTGTCATCAATTAACCACAATTTCCAAAGACTCCTACAAGAATCACTTTCTGGCACTACCACAACTGGAGTTTTTAATCAATGACAAGGAAGAAACACATGGCTAACATTCAGAACAGTATGCAGAAGACACAAAAATCCCAGTGGATTTTTATGAGGAGCTGGGAGTAGGGAAGACACCAAGGCAGCAGGGGAATTGGGCTCCCCTGAAAGAAAGACAGCAGCAAATAAACCTGCCTGTGACACAGTGGTGATGCCACCACGGTGACACCAGCACAAACACTCCTGGAAAACTGCCGTGAGCTTTGGCACCTCCACTGTGAGAAAGCGTGTGAAATATTAGAGAGGATTCAAAAGAAAAGCAATAAAAATGATGGACAGATCAGAAATTATGCATTTGCAGTGAAAAGTGCAAGGAACAGTTTCTTTAGCTTATATAAAGGGCAGGGGCAAGAAAATCACCAGCTCTGATCAAGGAAATCTCTTGAGCTGAAGTGAACAGATGCACGATGAGCAAAGTGGCTGGAAGCTGGAGATGCTGCAATGAGGAATAGGCCGAGAACAATTGTTAGGAAAGTTCATCAGCTCACTCAGTAGCAGGGTTCATTGCTTTCCTAAGGGAAATGCTCCTGTTCGAGCAGGTATTAATGGAAGGAAACTGTTGCCTGTGTGATGCAGAAGGTCAGGCTGGAAGAGTACTGGTCCCTTCTGACACCAGGACAGTCATGACCTCAGGATTGCTATCTAGGGTCTTACCCCAAGTCTACTAAAAGAAACTGGAGGAAGGACACAGCATTATTAATAAGTGATTATATAAATCTGTCTGATAATGGAACTAGCTTTCTTTGTCTGATTAAGATCTGGAACTCTGGCTGTGATTTATCATTTTTATACTAGTCTCTTCCCCAGGCTCCAGGTCACAGTGTGGCATTCATTGCCACAATTTATAGAGCCAGCTCCTTGGCAGAGACACAGAGCCTTCCTGACGGCTTCTTATTTGGAGCACCTGGCTCTGCTAGCTTTCGCCCTCCCTTCCGCAGCGCGAGGGCTGTTTGCCATTCTCTGGGGTGAACACCTTTCATTTGTAAATAAAATGAATAAGAAAAATTAAGAATTTTCATAGCTTTTAGTTTCTTATTAATCTGCAATGCAGCGTGGACAGGAATGGGCAGCTCTCATGGGAAACACTTCACTCTGGTTACCAGATTCCTGACAGAGGATAAAATTCCTCCTGTCCACCTTACCTATGTCCACCCCCTCCAAAAACACTTACAGCCCCATGAGGAACCCACCCCTCCAGCCACAGCCCCGTAATCCCCCTGAACCACTTGAACTGCACTTAACTTCATCACAGTTCCATGGGGAAGGGGTTAAATCACAGAGAGTGGTGGGCAGGATACCTGCTCCAGGCATCCCCCACCTCCCATGACTAAGGCAGTGCTGCTAGCCTCCGCTGTTCAAATTCACCTCAGCAAGGAATACAGCTTCGAGCTTTAACATTTTTATTATTATTTTTGGTTTGGGTTTTTTGTTGTTACAAATGCATTTTGGGTTCTCATTATTTGTCTTCTTTTTTTGGAATGTTTTAGGCTCACATTTTCCAGCTTATCTCTGTTACCACAAAGGCTGGAAACTTCTTTTTTTTTTTTTTTTCTTTTTTTCCTTTTTTTTCTTTTTTTTTAAATAAAGGATAACATTTTAGCTTAATCACAATACTGAAAGAAACGGAGCTCTGGGAAAACCACCAGATATGGCAAGACTCATTGTCAAGCTGCTGGTGGAGGACCTGCTCACTCCCCAGAGCACCTGTGTTTTTCAGAGCAACTTTGCTGTGGTGCACCACCATCATCTCTGAAATATCTCTGAAGTCCAACCCCATCATGGGAGCACGACCAACACCTCATATCAGTGCCAGCCATGACCCTTTCTTACCAAAGCACCACACTGTTTCTGCAAGCTGGAAGCTCACTAGACTGCCTGCACAGTGTAGGATGGATGAGGACTACAATAGACAGAAAGGTTTAAACCACTCTCTTCTGGTTTCTCCAAGAGGAGAGCAATGATATGTCCACACTTTGGAGTCGACTCTCACAGTGGCACCACACCTCCAATCGTCCTCTTTGGATGGTGTCCTTCTTACAGGGTGTTGGCCATAAGACAGCAAAAGCTCTGCTCTGTTCAGTGCTCAGTAGATGGCAGGGTGGGGATAAGCCAAGATACTCTTCTGTAACCTTGAAGTAAGATTCTGAACCCTGAATTTACATTCATTTGGTAACCTTTTTTATATATTATTTATTTATTTATTTATTGTTACTGTAATTCCTAGAAGTCCCAAGCAGGATCCACTTCACTGAGCAGGATCCATTACACATCACCTTCCAGCAAGACAGTCTCTGATGTGGTAGAACTTATAATATGACACAAGGGAAGGGGAGAGAGCAGAAGCCTTGTCTTCTCCTCCATCCAGGGCAGCCCACAAAAAGAATACTGTAACCCCATCATCACTCAAAAGCTAGTTGATTAATTCCAGGCTAAGGGACATGAAAAAACACCCCTTGCTCTGTAATTTCTGAACCATTAATCACCACCTATGCCAAAGCAGCCCTTTCTTAGAGAAACAAACATTTCTCCTCTCCCACCTTACCCCAGGGCAGTTGCCTGTCCCAGCAAAACTGCTGCCTTCACTTGGGGGATCAAGCCTTGCAGTGGCCAGGAGCAACCCTAGTGCTGAGAAAGGTTTTTTCAGGGTACAATTAGAATTATCAGGTGATATTATCTGGGCCCGTAGGTGTTAATGTTTGAAGAGATTCTGGTTCAGTCCACTTAGTCTAGTTGTAAATTCATTTCACAATGCAGTTGTCAGCAGCTGGCGCTCAAGGTTGGGTGGTGTCGCAAAAAAAAAAAAATTCCTTCAGATGTTTCTCATTACTTCATTTTGTCACTTAAACAAATTGCTCCTCTGCACCAGGGACACTGTGGGGAAAATCCATCCTCTGACTTCAGAGAGGATTAGACTCAGTTCTAAGGCCTTAGCCTTGCAAAGCACTTAAGCACCTGCTTAACTTTAAGCACATGCCTAAATCTATCCATCTTTTTCTTTTCTTCAAGAAAAGCCCTGAAAGTACACAATTAACCATGAACAGGTGCTTAAGTCCTATTAAAGTCAACAGTGCTTTCAAATGTCAACGGAATTTAAGAACATGCTTAAGTGTATCATTGAATAGGAGCCCTAATGCGAGAAGAAAGAACGGGTTTTGTCATCATCTTGGCAAAAGCCATAAGAACACTCTTGCAGTTCAGAGGATTTTCTTTGTCTGTGGCACTCTGCCTACTCCGTTACTAAAGAATTTGTTAAAGAATGTTCCTGCATTACTCAACCCCTCTCACATTTATTGACCATATTTCCCATATTAATAATCTTTAGTGTAATTATACTTCCCCCACTGCCACTCCAAAAATCTCAAACATTTGTTTAGGATCACAATGTCCCAGGCTGGAAGGAGGGGAAGGGGAAGAATTGGGATCATAAGGAGGCAACTGAGGTACATTGAGGTCTTAGGTTTGCACATGGTTGCAGGGAGCTTTGGAAAGAGTTGGGGAGAGGGTGCATCTGCCCTAGACCACAGGGTTGTCCTTCTCCCTTGTTACAGCCAAGCTGAACTCAGAGAAATCAGTACACTTTGAGTCCTGCTGTTTCTATCAGCATCCTTACCTCCACCTTCTGAGTCAGACTACTGCAACGCCCTCTCTATTGAGCTGCCAAATAATCCCCAAACATACAGACATGGCTACCAGGGTGCTGTACCAGATGAGGCCATGCTCAAGCACCATGCCATTTTAAATCAATTGCTTTGGCTGGCAGTCAGGCAGCGCAGTACTTTTAGGAACTCTACTGCTTGTGTTTAAGTTTGTTTCACTTTGGCTCTGGCTCCACAATTAACCAGAGAAACCCTCATCAGTGCTGTAGTACTTCATGTCCATCTCACAGTAGCCTGTTACAAACCCCACACATTACAGGAAATGTTCCCAAAAGACGTTTCCTTGGAGAAGACTCTGATCTTCCTTCCAGTCAAATGCGATGACTTCTAAGAAGCTACTGTATGAGTAGGAGTGGCTGTAAGGTCATGTCAAAAGATCCTCAGTGTTTACATATGGAAATATGTGAAATACTTGAGAAAAGCTTGCTTTTTATGTTACTGCCAGTAATATACCATATAAAAAGATATTAAAATAAATTCTGACCAACTTGTGGTAGATACGGTAACAGACTATAATGTACCCATTGTAAAAAATTCCCACTGGAGACCATGGAAATCTTACATTGACTGAGTCACACTGGACTGGAGATGAATTGAAAAACTTCCAAATGGTAAAATATTAGAAATACTATTTTGAAATATTTACCAGTTAAACACAAAAGTACTGTTACTGGCTGACCTTTTTGCAGCAGTTGTTTCTGTTGAACTTTTGTAAAAGCAGCCAAGAGGATTTTTTTTTAAAAAAAAAAAAGCTTCTTTTCAGTCTAGCTACCACCCCTGACCTGTGCAATAACATCATAATGGAAGAATAATCATTGTAAACAATACCCATGGGAGTTTGCTGGCTACAGCAAGGGATGAGCGCAGCCAACTTTACTGCTTTTCTTTACTACATCATTGCATTTTTGTCCGTGTATGGATAAGAAGGAGGTTCCACTCAATGCCAGTTGATGGAAAGTGCTAATTGTTGACACATTAGCTAATTGTTATGATTGCTTCTTAACAGTTTGTGTCTAGAAGTCCAGATTTCATCCACCAAAGTGTGAAGATTCTTTATAGCAACAAGTGCTGTGAAAACATTCACACAATGAGGTCCTAATCTTGTGGATCTCTCAACCAAGTGACAGCCTGGCAGACGTGCTGTCAAAGTGCAGACACTCGGAAAAAAAAAATAGGAAGAAAAACTAACTCCCTCGTCCACCCCATATTTCAGACGCATGTCATCTGTTGTTATCATTAATGATCTGTTTTTACAAATAGAGTACCACTATGGAAAGCTGAGAGCAGGCCAATCAAAATAAACCCAGCAAAACCCATAATTGTCTACTGACAATCTGGGCTGCTTGGGTTGTAAGATAATGTGAGTGTATTCAATGCAGAAGTGCTTTATGTGCCACACTTTGCAACTGCCCTGTTAACTCCAGGCCCTGATACAGCACAGGAGAGCTGGGCTACTCCTGTCTGCATTCTCCTGAACCCTACCTAAGCTCTAGTACTAAAGAAAACACATGGATAGAAGTCGTGGCACCATAAAAGTCCATGACAAAGCTCTCGTGATTTAAATGAGAGCAAGACATCACCAATTATCTTGTTTTAGAAAAAAAATAATTATGTTAAAAAAAAAAAGAGAGAAAGGAAGGTCTACAGTTCGGAGTAAATGCAGGGCTAATATATGGACACTTGCTCCCATCAGCATGGCTTTTCTAGCTCAAGCAGCAACTTCTCCCACTCATACACCAGTAACTGCAAAAAAGGCCAGCTGCATTCCTACTGGTTATACCAGAGTTGCACCTCATAACGTTCTTTGAGGATCAAGACCCTGTTGCACCAAGGGCTGTAGATAAAAAGTGATGAGGTGTCTTCTTATTCATCTAGTGGCCTGCCTAGCTCTAGACCTTGACACGAGGTAGCCTTTGCCCACATCTGGAGAGCTCATGGTGCTTTGCAACAGCACAGCTTCTGCGCTGCATTTCTCTGGGGGTGTCCAGCACACTCTGGGAGACTACTCAGCCCCCAGGGTCCTCCCTGTACTCTCTTAGTCTGCCCTTATAAATAGGTCTTTCCTATCCAGGAGCTGCTACCGAACTTAAATTATGTGCAACAGAAGCAAACATGTCCCTTTCACCTCACACTTCATTGGAAATAACTTTTGTGGACACAAGAGAAACTCTGGATGCAAAAGCTCTTTGAACTGACAAAGAAATAAATCAAGTGGTGGCCCCAGGTACATGCAAACTGCAGAGAGAGCAAAAGTACAAAATGAAACTTTAAGATGACACCTCATTTAACTGGAAGACTCTTCAGATGGAGTGTTAATATCACATCAGCCTGTACAGAGCAAGTGGCCAGAATTCACTCAACAGGTGTCCAAAGAGCTTGAAGTTGTAAGGTTCATCTGGGTTTTGTCCCATAAAACTCATCTTTGCAGACTTTTACTATATTCCAGTATTACATATGCAATATTTGAAAAAGGGAGCAAAAAACTCTCTTCTGTCTCCCTGAGCCTTTTGAACTTTTGGGCCTGGCAAAGAGAGAGCACGCAGGGCCACTTGTCTGCTTCCTCCATCCCTGGGGCACAGCAGCAGGAAGCAAGCTGGGAGCAGATTACACGTTGGCCCGACTTTTCCCACTCGTTGGCGAGAGCTGCTGAGTGAGAATGGGGGCAGATGCATATTGCTGATAAAAGCCTTCAGCAAATTCCCATCCTCTCCTTGTGAGGAGGGAGGAGGAAGTCGCAGGGCAATTGTAACTCCCAGCCGCCCCCAGAGATAGCGCCGAGCCGCCAGGACCGACAGCGTGCCCAGAGGAGAGCTTGCAAGGTCCCTGGATTACTCAAACTAGGATTGCTGCTGCTTATGGGTTGCAAAATCCAATCCTATATTTAAATGTCATTCTTTTTTGCATTAAATCCTGCAGCCATTCCAGCCCAAAACTGGGTCAGCCTGCTCAGCAAAAGCAATAAATATCGAATGGTGCATGTGCAACACTCTGCCAAAATAAAATAAAATTAAAATTACCCATTTACACAGGTAATGAGAGAAGAAAAAAGAATTACATTTTGAAACAGGACCAGAAATTTGGAAATTATGAAAATTAACTTGATCTGAATAATTTTACCTGTACTAGTAGGAAACATAGACAAAGCTTTCTAAGTACTCCCAAGAGCTATTGTTCATCATTAAGAATCTGTGACTCTTTACTACCCTTCGTATTCTTTGTATTGCAAACAAGCTGAAAGATTTTGGATTCCTATAGTGTATTTCTTAAAGAAGGCTCTTGCTTGTAAACACTTATAGGGGAATAAGAGAACAAACAACAGAGCAAACCAGAAAAGTAATAGTGGCTACAGAAAAAGACAACTGGGAAGCAGCACTTTCTCCCTGGAAGCAGCTCCTATGTATCACTGTGCAAAAGGACCCATGTGCCACAGGCAACTCTGTACTAACTGTTCCAGAGGTGGAGAAACCACCCTGGCTTTCAGATCCAAAAAGAAGACTTCTGCTTCAGTGCAAGGAAGCTACATATCTTTGTAAAATTACATTTTGTCAGCAAAATAACATTGGAATAGAACAGAGTGACTTTAAAAAGAAAATAAATGAACCCATAAAAGTTCTAACTGTATTTGCAGCTGCTCTTCCACCCTCAGCACACTGTACCATGCCCAGGCACTCAAAGGATTTCCCCACACACCGCAATGCTCAACCTCAGGTGTGCCGCCATCCCCTGCCCAGACATGGCAGGGCAATCCAAGGACAACCCATCAATCCGCAGTTTGGATTTCCTGACTTTTGTTAGCTTAGTCATAGTTTTAACATGACTAAAATATAGACTTTTCTATGTTCATCAGAAATGTCCTGCAGATGCCAGCCACTGCTCTGGTTCAAATGCTAATGAAAACATCACAGCAAGACCACTACTCCATGGGACTATTGACTCATGCAAAAAACACAACACTATCTGGGTCAGGAACAGTGAACAAGGTGAATGAGGTAAGGGAGGTCATTCTTCATAGCAATGGTCTCAGGAGAATGGGAGAATCCAAAAATAAGACATTTGTTGACTGGATGCCCTTGAGCTGGCAACCAAGCTGACTTGGTAACGGAGCCAGCATTAGACGTCAGCCTGGGCTTGCTGCTGCCAAGCAATCCCAGTAACCAGCAAGAGTTAGCAAGAGAGGGACTGTGTGATTTAATAGATTAAGAAACAGGCTAGAAGCCAGTCACTGCCGAGTTTTAATCCTGGCTCTGACATCAGCTGGACTTGTAACCTGCGGGTACAAAATTTGTGCTTTGAAACATGGAGTGGGTGTAAGGGATGTGCATTAACTGGAAGGTGAAGTGGCCATTTCCCTGTATGCCCCAGTCCCTGCCATTAGCATCTCAATCTGCAGTAGATGTGGCAGCACATATGACAGTCCAAAACACAGCCCCCAAAACTCCTTATCTACCATATTCCTGGATGGGATCTGAGGAGCAAGTCTGAATTTCAGACTGATCCCACAACCAGCCAGCATGACCGTGTACTAGGGGTACACTAGCTCAGCTTTGGGAAGTTTAAGTCACTTAAGCTCTGTTGAGCTCCAGGGAGTTCTTCAGCTCAGTCTTCACTGCACAG
>NW_008614699.1:633-1230 GCF_000691845.1 Merops nubicus | reverse complement strand
CAAAACGTTATAAAGACCCCCCCAAATCCCTTCTAGACCCCCCCTTTGACAAAACAAACCTGGCATATTCCAGCTCAAACCTCTCTGGCATCTGGAAATCCAACTGGATGGTGCCACATTGATGCTGGCGCCCCAACGCGTCCCGGATGTGGACATCGATCTGTCGGGGAGGGGACGGCCCCAAAAATGTCCCAATTTGTCCCTTTCTACCCCTCCCCGGGGTCTAAAGATTCTCACCTTGGGGCCATAAAAGGCTCCGTCCCCCGGGCTCAGCTCCCAGGGTTGGCCAAAAGTTTGGAGGCTGCGCTCGAGTTGCTGCGGGGACAGATTTGGGGAGGGGGGACACACGTGTGGGACACGGGGAAGGGGACATGGGGACAAGGGTGGGAAGGAGGGACAAAGGTGGGGCACGAGGACAAAGCTGGGGCTCAGCACATGGGGACAAAGCTGGGATGTGGGGTGATGGGGCAGGGGGACAAAGTGGGGACAGAGGGTGCAGGAGATGGGGATGAAAATGGGACATGGGACAGAGGGACAAAGGTGGGATATGGTGTAAGGGACACAGGGACAAAGGTGGGACATGGGGACACAGGGACA
>NW_008614699.1:0-343 GCF_000691845.1 Merops nubicus | reverse complement strand
AAAGATGTGGTATATGGTGTAAGGGACACAGGGACAAAGGTGGGACATGGGGACACAGGGACAAAGGTGGGACATGGGGACACAGGGACATGGGATAGAGGGACAAAGCTGGGATAGAGTGTAAGGGACATAAGGACAAAGCTGGAACCTGGGGACAAAGCTGGGACATGGGGTAACGGACACAGGGACAAGGCTGGGAGTTGACACATGAGCCACAGGGACAAAGCTGGGACATGGGGTAAGGGGACAGGGGGACAAAGCTGGGACCTGGGGACAAAGCTGGGCCATGGCATGGGGACACCACGAGGGACATGCTGGCAGGACAGGGGTGACAGGCAGGACA
>NW_008614698.1:16908-18662 GCF_000691845.1 Merops nubicus | reverse complement strand
CCCCCTTCCCTTTCACGTAACACTGGAATCGCAACATATGTCAGCAATGCCTACAGGAGTCAAGAAAAGGACTTGAAAACGCAACAAATTGAAAAGGGTCTTGGATCAAAATCAATAGTCACATTGGAGGCCGAAGGGAGATTGTCACTGTTCGGTGTGGGAATAACAGTTGTGCCTGCCAGAAGCAGGGCTCGATGCACTATTTGCAGAGGGCAGCCCCAACTCTGACCCTTTCCAGGATAAAGGTTTGTCAGTGAGAAACTGTCATGGTTACAGGGGCTGGGACCAGTGTATCCTTATGTGGGTAGTACCAAAACTGTCAGTGCTCATGGGCTGTTAAGAAAATCATGGGTAGCAGCTGCCCAGGACAGACCTCACACCCCAGGCTATAACAGATAAGGAAAGAAGTTCAAGGTCAGGGGAGATGTTAACACCTTCCCACCCAGCAGGAGGAGTCCTCCCTGTTAATGGGCCCATCCATGCCTCACCCCATGACTCATACAGAACTCCCCCCAGGAGCTATTTCTGTTTAATGGACCATCAAGGACCCACTGCATGACTCATAGACTGATATCAACCCATTGTGAGATGCTCCACCCAGGGGGAGGAGCCAAGTGCTCCCACCTGGATATAAACTGGGGTTCAGGACAGCACAGCGGGCCTTACCCACTGGATTTCCAGAGGATAAGAGCTACCAGATCTTTCCTACAAGACCACTGTTTCATCTGGACTGCTACCACCACCCTAACTACAGAGTATCAGGTTGTATTCTGACTCTGTCTGTGGTTTTCCTTTGTATTATTGCTTTTATTTTATTTTTTTTTTCTTATTAAATTTTATTTCTGACTTGGAGTCTCTCACTGGTTTGTTTTCAAACCATTACAGAAACCTAACAGGTTTAGCTTGGGAGATAATCTGTTCCCAGACAAATTATATTAATATTTTAATCCAAATCTTTTCTCTCTCAAGAGACTCCTTTATTACTAAGCTCACACTGTAATCAAAATATATTCAGGAGCAATTTCAGATGTTCAAAAGCTATTTATTTTGGTAAGTGCCAAAATCTCCCAGCTCTTGACTGTGCATCTCCAGAAATAGAGTATCCTACCTTCCTAATTATATGTGCAAAATGCTGGTTTTCCCACATGAGCTTTTTTCCAGCTTAATAAAACAAAACAACCTCTCAAAGCAGCTGAAATCTTGTACAAATCAATGTGCCCACAGTTTAGCCAGATAAATTTTCCTTTTAGCTGTTTTGTAAATAGCAATCCATGGAAAACAGGCTAAAGATGAGCTGAGAAATAGGAACAACAAGGAGCAGGAGAAAAAAGGGATGACAGTAGCATCTGTGATGCTTTCTCTGTGTTTCTGGACTTGAAAAATACCATAATAGATGAGAGATTTTTCATCTGGCCCCGTCTCATATGTTTCTAATACAGCGCAAGAAAGTAGCTCTCCCTTGCTCTTCATCTCCTGTACTAGATGCCACGGCTAAGGCCAATGGATCTGCAATCTGGGACACTTTTTTGCAGGATTGTACTCACAGGATGCCCCTTGTGGGAGCAGGCCCTGCTAGGCTGGGTATAACCTGCAATAAGGGGGAAGTGAGGGCTGTGCCCTCGCAGGTTAGGTAACACAGGGGGCAGATGGCTGCCAGTTGGCTCTTCATCCCCCAGAGCCAGGACATCACCAACATTATTGTAGAAAGTATTGAGAGGGACTCAATGTGGGTATAAAAGGGTTGTTCAGGTTCC
>NW_008614698.1:5460-16877 GCF_000691845.1 Merops nubicus | reverse complement strand
TTCCCCTACACTGCTGCGCATACATAATCTTTTTCATGCTCTCTAGAGCTAACCAGATCAGGGATGGGACTTGGTGGCAAAGGACATGGCAAACATGAGGTATTCAATCCCTTTTTCACCTCAGTATTTACTGGTAAGACAGACTTTCAGTTATTCTGCACCCTTGAGGCAGCAGGAAAATCTGGAGCAAGGAAGACGTACTATGGTGGAGGAGGATTAGGTTGCAGAACATTTAAACAAGCTGGACATATACAAATCCGTGGCACTTGATGAAACACACCCAAAAATTCTTACCTGGCTGATGTCACTGCGAAGCCACTCTCAATCATCCTTCAAAGGTCATAGCAGTTGGAGGAGCCTCTTGAGGTCTGGGAGAAAGCAAGCATCATTCCTATCTTCAAGAAGGAGGATCTGGAAAACCTGAAGTTGACAGCTTCAGATCAATCCCTAGGAATGTGATGAACCAAATCTTCCCAGAAACTATTTCTGCACACCTGAAGGACAAGAAAGTAATCAGGAGCAGTCAGCATTGCTTTACAAAGAGGAAATTTTAGTTAACCAACCTGATAGGCTTCTATGATGAGATAATGGGTTTGATGTTGAGGAGGTGGAAAAAATGAGTTGACAGGAATCCAGTAAATTCAACAAATGAAGTATGAAGTCCTGGATTTGGGTAGGAATAAGCCCAGCCATCAGTACAAGCTGGGGGCTGACTGCTGGAAAACTGCTCTACAGAGAAGAACCTGGGGGTCATGGTGGACACCTTGCTAACCATGAGCCAGCAGTACACCCTCATGGCAAAGAAGGCAAACAGACTCCTGAGCTGCATTAGGAAAGTGGAAAGTGTGTTACCACCAGGTTTAGGGAGGAGAACCTTCCCCTCTGCTCAGTGCTGGTGAGAAACATCTGGAGTCCCAGATGCGCTGCTAGGCTACCCACAGAAAAGATGTCTGGAATGAGTCTGGTCAGGGCTGCAAAGGTGATTAAAAGATTAGGGCATCTTTCCTGAGGGGACAAGCAGAGGAACTGTTCAGCCTAGAGAAGAGCAGACTCTGGGGGATCTTATCAATGTGTGTAAGTACCTGATGGAAGGGTCCAAAGAAGAAGGAGACAGACTCTTACCAGTCATGCTCCGTTTCCTGCTGTGAGGGTAACTGCCACAGGTTGCCCAAAGAGCATGTGGAGTCTTCCTCCTTGGATATATTCAAAACACATCTGGAAAAAGACCCAAGCAGCCTGATGCAAATGACCAGGCTCTGAGGAGGAAGGTTGGACTGAGTGATTTCCAGTGGTGCTTTCCAGCCTCGGACATTTTGTGCTGTCTGTGATTTCCACTTAGTTTACTAGAACAAAGTCACCAGAGCATTCTGAAGTTTCTTACCCTAGACTATGGACATACTTAATTTAACTAAATTAATTTGTCTTTTGTTAAAATTTTTATGAAGAAGTTATTAGATTAGTCTGATTTTATTTCTGGCTCTTGTTCAGAACTTCGTGATCCCATTAGCAGTCCATTTTTATGAGGATGAAATGTTTTGGAGTGCTAGAGTGAATATTTTCAGTGGAATATGGACTGCAAATAATGCAGTCAAATTCTTTACTGGAAACAACAAAAACAATGATAAGAAGAAAACAGATATTTAAGTGACTTCATATACCCTTAAAATGAGTAGCAGTGACATGAGTAATGACTTTCATTAAATTAAGGACTTGTATGTATGTATGTTTTTAAGACAGTGTGCTGCAAATCATTTTTCCAAAAAACACATTCACCATGCAAATTCCTCATCTGCATAGCAGTAAAATTACCAGACTTGATAAAACTGTATGTTATCTGGATGGTTCTCAGTGAGTGATTTCTCCTCATTTAGACCTTATATTCCTTCCCAAATTCATTCTGAGGTTATTATTATTAAATCCTATTCCATATTTAATTAAAAAGGAAATACAGTTTGCCCAGCATAGGAGCATTAAAAGGTCATTCCTATGTACTCCTTGGTGTCAGTAATCATATGCACATGCAGGAAGAGTAGTAAGATGTACAACCTGTCCAGATGGCTGTTCACAACTGCACATGAGAACAGAGGTCAAGAACCAAGAGTTCACCTAGTAGAAAGCATTTTCTAGTATGTTCAAAGTGGAAATTGTATTTTAAAGTAATTACAGGCCATCATTTTTTACACTGCAGTATAGCAATATATAAAAAAGCATAAGCTGTAAGTGTTCTGGACTCATTACTCTGCCACTAAAATGTTATTTGCTTCCATTACCTTAAATTCAAATAAGCCAGTGGCACTGTCCATAAAGTATTTCTCTGTTGTGAGAAGCAGCCATGAATAGGCATAGACTGGGGGGGGCGGAATAAAGACTGAATACACCAAGAAGAGGTGAAGAAGCAATGAATAAAGTCAAAGTGGGAGGATGTCAGACATTTAAACAGTATTTTCATAGACTAAGCAATAGTACCCTTGTGAGCAAAGATTTCCAAATGATTCCTTATTCTATTTCTCCTTTCAACATTTTTCCCCACATCTTTATCCCTTCCCCTAAACTTTTTATGAAAGCCCTATAAGTTTTAGCAACTAAAAACAATTAGTCCTCTGTCAGACTTCTCCAACATCTCATAGCAATAGTGTGCATAGGTAAAATGTCTTTGACCTAAAATTTGTGACACATTTGATTTAACATGCTGTAGACAAAGCAGTGAAGTTTTAGGCTGTTGGATCCATCACAAAGGGCCAAGTGGTTGGACATGTTTAGCACATCTCATCTCACAGCTGAAGTTAAATTTTGAGTGAACCCTTTCTAATAAGAGCCCGATTTCATTCATTCTAACCTGTAGTGGAGTAATTCCTGATCAATGCTGATTTGAGGTTGACCATGGAGAATAAAGAAGCAAACCAGCCCATGCTTTTTTCTCACCTCTCCTCTTGTTTGGCCAAGGTGTGGGGACTTCTTCCTCTTCTCTCCACCATAATAAGGCTGATCTTTCCATGCTGCTGTCTTGAGAAACCACCACGAGCAGCACAATTAGCTCACTTCTCCTCCAGCCGGACAGTGAGCAGCAATGTCCTTGCTACCTGTCATCACAAGCAACACCACATTGCCCTCACCCCATGGACTTACCTGAGCCATGCCTGCTCTCAACAGGCATCACAACTCACCAGGGCTCCAGGAAGTCACCTCTTATATCATTTTGCTCTACATTTAGATTAATATTCCAAGAGTTTCAAGCCTTTGAGCTGCCTGCAATTTCTGTGGAGCTGTAAATTTACCTTATTATAAGTATGAATACAAAGGTAACTGCAAGGACATGTGATTATAGTGTGAAATGTATGCCTGTTTATATTGTAGTTACAGCTTAAGCTAATGAATTCAATTTTGTTAAAGGTTTTCCCAGTATAGTGCTTTAAAAGAGAAGAGATTAAGGTAGGTTTGTATTTTAATATTGCTCATTTCAGACCTCATGAAAGTTCTAACAGCCGTCTATGGTTTGAGAATAAAGAAATTAAAAGACACTTAAAGCACTACCAGTAAAATGCTGCTAATTTAAAAGTTGAACAACATTTTACAAATTTGGGGTTTAGAAACATAACTTTGAGAGAAGCCTATTTACAAATCATGCTAATTTTTAAATTAAGAGAAGTTCAATAGAAATGTTCAGTTTCTTTATCTTCAATAATCAATCAACAATATTTGTATTACATGTATTTTTTTTAGAATTATATAATTTTATATTAATAATGTAATTATAATTTTAGAGATTACACTGCTTTTTTTGGTAGCTCTTGCCATACATAGAGTACTATACAAACAGTTCTATTTAGTCTTTGCATCAAACTCTGTAGGACAGAGGTAAGTTATTATAAAAAGGGAAACCAGAAGGGAAGATTAAGTGACTTGTCAAAGAGTCACAGCAACTGTTAACAGGTTGTGTCTCATAAGCAGTTCACAAGAATTTTACTATTTTTTCTGTTGTTTTGAAAAAAACCCGAAACATTCTTCATATATGAGAACATTGAAACTGCACTGTTGATTTTTATCCTAGTGGAGAAAATGATAGTGTGATCACTAGATCCAAATACTTCTACTGTGATCTTTCATTTTATTAATTATTTGTCTTCTAAAGTCTTTTCCCCCTAACATGTGATTAATACTTGCTAAATGGGAAACTGCTGCTGTACCTTGTGAGAACTACTCCAGCAGCCCCATCCTGGCATTTCAGCTGATGCTGGCTTTGGCAACTTGGACCTGCCCCTGGGGCAGGGTCTGCTGTGTAGTGAGCATCTCCGTGCCCTGCCCAGTCTGAAGGAGAATGCACTAGCCACACTTCCATGCTGGTTCATCCTGCGTCCTTGCCCATTGCAAATACAATGAATCTTGAATGCTGAACTATATATTTAAGAATAAAATTGCGTGCTGAGGTTGAAGCTTTGTTTCCTGGCAAACAGAAAGTTTCATGGCTTTGAGAGGAAAACTGATTCATTTTGATTTCTTGTTACAATGAGTTGGCTGAGCAAGACAATGGCTGTGTGGCTGCGGGAGCCCTTACTAGGAGTAAGAATATGACATGCTTTATAGCATTCATAAAATCCATATAACAAAATGAATCCAGAGCTGGTAGTCAAAAATGATGTAGAAAAATTTGGAATGATACAGAAGATGGCCACAAAGATCAGGGCTGAAGGTAATGCCATCCTTTGAAAAACTTTTGCACACAATGTCTCAAATATTTTTCACCACTTGCCCAGGAACAGTGCACAAGAATCTGAGCTCTCAGTTGATGAATAAATAAACATCTTAGACCTTGTTGTTGTGGTGACAGCCCTGAAAATATAAATCAAGTGTAAACTGATCTAGTGATGCTTTCCAGACCTTAAAGACATCATAGGATGATTGCTGAGGAACATGAAGTGTCCTACACATATGAATGGACTAGTAACTCAAACCTGCAAGTGACAACCTATAGTACATTGAAAGCTGAAACAGAACAGACAGTATGAAATAAATGTAATCTCAGACACACCATATAAATCATGCTGTGTGCAACAGTGTGCACTCTTGTACTTAATCAAATAAAATAATCCTTAAAAATAAATATTTGCTGCCATAAAATTTCCACTGCAGTTCCACAAAACATAAGGGGCTTGCCTCAGATAGTGCTTCCAAGACAGATAAATCAGGGCTGCACTAAGTGAGCAAATATTCCATCAAAGCTGGCCTAACTTTACCAACATCATAAGGAGTGACAAGTTGTAGTCTGAGCCTGTCAGAGGATGGGTGTGTTTATTAAAAAATGCAACATATGCTTGAATTTAGGTGCTGCTCTAGACTGGTACAGATTGAATGAGATGGGGCAGAAGTGTCTATAAGACAAGAGCAATGATAAGGGTGACTAATTAAAGTTCTAAAAGAACAGATTTTGAATTACACTATCCCATAATTTGCTTTTCCTTTAATGACTTCCCTCTGTCTCCCATACATGTAAATTATACTCTCTGAACATCCACTGAATGCCAATTTTGAATTTTTTTTCTACTTCCATTCTCTTTCATCCAATTTCTGATCTCAAAGCCACTAGAAAATTTGTTGATATTCAGCTTTCCACCAGAGAATACTATCTGGTCCAAGTTGTATTGGTGAAAATTATTATATTAAATTGGGCAATATTTGTTCACACCAATATTTTGCACTCACAACATTCTGTATTTTTTGAATTTTCAATTTTTATTTTCCTCTTTGCAAAGAAAATTTGTCAGGAATTACATTAAAACAGTCAAAGCCAGATGCTTATAACTTATATCATCAAAGTAGTTTAACTGTTCTAAGCAGCTTTGGAGATGAGTATCATTAAAACTGCTCCCTCACTCAGTTTTGAATAGAAAGCAATTTGCAATTTAATTTTTCATTGAATAGAAAATTCCTTTTCTGAATAACAACATTCTTTATTTCCAAAGAATAAACCATCATTTGATATGTTTGATAAATGTGACCCATCTCACTAAAACGGCATGGCAACTACAGTCACATACCTGATAAAGATTCCATAATCTTGACTATGTGTTTACTTATTACTTTTGGCTTTTGTCCTACAAGTTTATGAATACTTTGATTTTTTTTCTGTTTATGTGAAGGACCAAGGTAGAAGGTCTTTGTGCCCAGTGTTGATTACATTGCTATTGATATTCAACTGGTCTTAGAGTTTCTGCCTAAAATTTTATCTTTTGAAAGAATCTGTAATTTTCCAGGTATCTACTGGATGCAATAAGAGCATACTTTAGCCGAATACATACTGAAATTACTACAAAATGAAAGTGTTTTATTATTACTGGAGGTGGACTGTGGGTGGGCTGTATATAAAGCCATATTTTCATCCTGGGGCATTAAGGTTGGAATGATACAACTCACCCTGTATTTGTGGTCAACAGCCTAAGGGCTATTTGTCTGTATAGATCCTCTATGAGCCAAAATGTCATAATGAAAGGAGGAACTCAGATTGCATAAATTTTCTTTAGCTTCCTACTGACCCAGTACCTACCTGCTGCTGGAGGATAGGGGATGGAGACAGACTTCAGGGAAGTGATACAGCGAAGGTGACACAGGAAAGGTGCATATGTAAAAGACTTCCTTGTATTTGGGCAAACTAGTATACAGTTAATAGGCTTAAGGTTGTTCTGTAAATGAATATCTACATATCCACCATGAGCTGGAAGTGCTCTATCATGTCTTAGGCAAAGCTGGGTATACTCTTTGGCTTCCTGCAATGGAAGAAGGTGCTTTTGCATCCAGTCTAAAGAAAGGTGCCTCAAAGTGATTGGATTAAAAATTAAAACTGAATACAGTTGTATGAAAAATAGTCTCAAGGTAGCAGGGTATGGGTGGATGTGTGGGTGGGGGTGTGTTTGTGTGAAGTACGTTGAAGAACTTACTCTGCAACTTATGCAGGCAGAGTTTGACCTTTCTTTTATGTGTGTTTGTTAAGCTGCAGTTCTCTTCAAAGACAGGGCAGGCAATTCATTAATTTCTTACCTATATTCCTAAACATGAATGGCAAAATGAGAAGGTTAAAATAGCTTTAGTGTTGTGATTTTCTGAAAGTTTGTTTCTGAATGACTTGGTGGCTTTATCTTTCTGAGTAAAAAGTAATGATGCAAACAAATGTAATCCATTATGGCAATCTGTGGTGCACCTGTATCTACCTCTAGCTTCATTTCCTTATTTGCTGCAGATTTATGGCATGCCTTCTACAGACCTGAGGTGGAAACAAGGCACCTCACAGGTTTGACAGGAATAATGGGGAAGGACAAATTTGTATTATGGTGGAGAAGTGTTAAAAACAACTATGTGACAAGAACAAGACAGGAAATCAAAGTGTCTCTTGTCTTGAGAGGGAATTTGACGGAGATCCTAACTAGCACAGCAGCATTCCATGTGTGAGTAGGGGCAGTAAAACATGGACAGTATTTGGGATCTCTTGAAGCTCTTGAAGCTTAAAATATTTGGGTGACGGAGTAGCTGCTGTCCCTGACAGTAACCTGGTGTTTAGATGACAGGGAATGCTAAGGCAGATGCTCCCACAGAGGCATATTTTCAGTTAATAGATAGAACTGTGCCCATATTTAATTAATGGGAACTGTTCCCAAGGTTGACAGTGCATGCACCCTTTAATCTTTACTTCTATGCCTTTCATAAATACATTTTGGAAAACTTGCCATAGATTTTTTTTAATTTTTTTTTTTTCTTCCCTGAGATTAAGGATGGCATTTGCAACTTGCTTTTTAAAACTACTGTCGTCTCATGGGAAATTCTGAAAACATTTTATATAGAAATAATTCTCTTGCTAGAGCATAATATGTGTTTTTTATAACTTTTCCCTATTGATTACTAGAGATATTTGCATAAAAACATGCACATAGGAATTTATCAGCTGCTGCTGCTTTTGCCTGACTTGGAATCGAAATCCCAGTGGAACAAATATACTCCTAAGCAACGAAAATTTTCATATGAGTATTTCTTTTTAAATAAAACCAAGCAGAGAAAAAGACTCCCTGGAAATATTAGTTACTACTTTTGGAAAATAGTTTTTACTAATGGCTTCCACAAAGCTCTTAATACAATAAATATGCTTTTAAAGCTCTCTCCTAATTTAGTTGCAACCAGTATAGTTTAATGCAGAAAAATTGATAGCCTGTCCCACATTAGTATTGTGGTCTGTTCTGGAAATCTTGCTCCACTTGCCAAGATGGTCTTGAAATTAAATTTTTGTCCTACATCTAAAGCTGGTTAAAGGAGTCATTCTGCAAAACTGCCCATCCTGGGTGGAAAAATGGAGCTATGTTTTACGAATATTTTCCCATGATACATCTTTAGTATTCTTATGTAATCTGTAAAGGAAAGTCATTAAGTTCATGTGCAATTTTCTTGTCCGAGTGGCCCCAGGTCTTTCTAGTTATTTAATTTTTTTTCTTTATTGGTGACTGGAACAATAGGAGACTCCTAACTAGCCAAGGTATTTTCAAATCCTTCTTCCTTGTCCCGTGTTACATGTGTTGGAGATTTCTTTTCTTACCCTAACTAGTATGATGCTTATTCATGGTTCTAGACAAGAAAAAAAAAAAAAAATCCATCCTGAAAGTATGTAAGACTTTAAAAACAGGACTAGACAATACATTACTTTCTTGCTTCATGCAACCTGCCTGACTCTGTACTGGCAAGGATTCTGCTTGCTGACACATTGTGATGACAGTTTTAAGAGATGTTCCTTCTCCTCTCCACCCAAGCTCCTGTGCGTTTTCTCTGCCAGCCCACCCTCAGGGCTGCTTCAGGGGCAGCCCACAGGCACAATTACAGGACAAAGTGTAAATGTAGCCTTCTGACAGCGTGTGAGGTGGGGGAATTAACACTGGTTTGGCACAACTTCTCCAGTGAACTTCCATTGATTAGAAATGAAAGCTGAATCAATATAACAGTACTTAACTACCACGGGCACAGTGAAGTTTTGATCTTCGCAGAAATTTCAGGTGTCTTTGAGAAATTCTAAAGATTAGAACGCATCACAAAAACCATAACCTAAGAAAGGTATTTTTACAAAAAAAGCGCAAAAGGAATGGTAATGACAAGTGAGCCCTATTCAAGTTTATTTCTAGGCTCCAGAAATCTGAAGAGCAATTGGAAATCATTTAGGTGCATAATGTCAAGTGGTATCTTGAATGGCTTATCAGAGTGATAATGGAACATCAGTATTTTTCTCTGTTTAATTCTTTAAAAAAAATTATTCCATTTACTGGTTTGTGGTTTATTATGATAAGTTTAAAAGAGTAAGATCTTAATTTGTTTCTTTCAGAATATGAAATTTATTTATTTGATTTGGATACTAAAAGACTAATCAAGAAGTTTCTTGTAAAGAACTGATGATGTACGACACCATAAATTCAACAAGCTTGATGTACAGATGCATAGCTACAGGCTTATCATAGAATCACAGAGTGGTTTGGGTAGGAAAGGGCCTTAAAGATCATTTAGTTACAAACCTCCCTGCCCACAGGCAGGGACAGCTCCCACTAAACCAGGCTGCACAAAGCCCCATCCAACCCAGCCTTGAACATGTGCACCCTCTGATTATCTTTGGGTATCCTCTGATTATCTTTGAAAGTAGTCTCCAGCAAAGAGAGGAAACCAGATGTGTTGTCCTACTAAAGGATAGTTGCTCTGGAATGCATCTCTGCAAACAGAACCTGCCTGTGAGCATTTTTTGTGTTTGCTCTGGAGCAGTGGCATTCATATTCAGCTCATCCTTGCTTTGGAAAGACTGATTACCCTACTTCTAATCGTTTGATGTGCAGGGTAAAAAGTAGAGCAAAGATAGTGAAGTGGAAAGAAAAGTTGTCCAAACTTCATCCAGAAGCACAGACCAAGGTGGATGATGACTAATCCCCCCCAGCTGTACTCTCTCTGATGAAACCAAACTACATTAGCTCCATGAACTGCTAAAAATGCCTTTTGTGCTACTTATTTCCGCCCTAAATGTGTCTGTCTCTGAAAAAGTTGACAATCTATGGATACTTCTGGTTTGTGCCCCAGCTGATAACAGCAACTAGGGCTGAAATTATTTCCTTGCAAGGAAGCACCTGTATGCTGGAAGATAAAAAGCTATCAAAATTTTTCTCTAATTAGTACGGTGGTGTAAGCTGTTTTAAGACTATTAAATGATGTTTTCTATTTTATAGGAAAATAAATAGAACAACTGAGAATAATACAGGGAGCTCTTATTTTCAGTGAATTCTAATAGGAACATTGATTCTTTTAGTTCCACTTACTATCAAATTATCCAGAAGGTTTTTATATGATTATTAATTATACCTAAAACAAAGTGTAATTACATTTTGCAATTAGATATAATGATAAGAAAATCTTAATTTGGTGAATTTCTCTAAAAGGACAATATGTAATCTTCTTCTATTCAAGCGAGTAATAAAGGACATGTCTCTGTCTCATTCTTTAGTTAAGGTCAGCTGACAATATCTATAGATAATATATGGAAGAATTTTTATCACAACAACAGAACCTCAACATTGGTGAATCATCACATCAAATAATTTTATCCAATTTTTCCAAGATTCTACAAAGAGAACATAAAACATATAGTCTCTGATGTGATACAAGTGTCTGGTACTCATGAGGCAGTTTTTGTACTCTGTGGCAGCTAAAAATAAATAAAACCTAGAATATTGGAATTCTGCAAGACGTCTTATGGAATTTCTTGGTACTCCACACAACAGTCCACCCTATCTAAGGAAGTAAGATGTCCACAAGAGGTCTCTTTCTCTAGATTTAGATTTTTTTTTTTTTTTTTTTTTTTTGCAGCTCTGGAGTTGGTCATGCACTAGGAACAGGACTCACTTTGCCTGAGTTTAATAATACAAAGTGGTCTTCAATCTCAGTCAGTGCCTAATATAAAATCAAACATTTAGAAATACAGAGTTGTTTCTCTCTCTTTAGGAAACTGATACATAATCCTTTGACAGCTAAAGTCAGATGGGAAAGAACACACCTACAGGTCTTGTTGCTACGTGTAACTGATTTTTTTTTTCCTGCTGTTACTATCTGATTTTTGTAATCATTAAGGGATCTCAGTCTTTGTAAATTGTTATAAAGAACACATAGTAAATTCTCTAATGAATTAACAGTACACAAGGTGCAAAGTCAAACTACAAATACACACTACTTACTTTGCTGATTTCTGGTACCATTTGTACAGTTCAGCACCTCACTTCCCAGTCACAGTACTTTTTTTAGTTTAGGCACTGAATTACTCAAAACTTATTTCATTATGTTATCTTCATACTCAGGGACTTTTGAAATAGAGGAACAAAAAGATACCTTTTAATTCACAATTTAAACTCATTATCAAGTGGTTA
>NW_008614698.1:0-5429 GCF_000691845.1 Merops nubicus | reverse complement strand
GGGAAAGATTTGTGGGTAAGGATAGTCCAAATTTATGAAATAAATTATTAGCTTAAAACTTATCTCATAACTTTTCAGTAGCTTAGTGGTGTAGGTGGGACTTCAAGACACACTCTGGATTTATATATGTAATACTATATCACTATGATTTATACATCTAGCTAGTAGTTTTGCTAGCTGTCTAGTGTAAACATTGAATTTAAAAGCAAGTCCCTACACATAGTGATGGAAATTCTGTTATGTTTATCATTCTTAAGCAGAAAGAAGTTATCATTCAGTGGTTTTCAACTTGCCATGAAGTTATGTGAGCTTTAAGAGAAAATAGAATTATGTACAGCTGATTAAGAAATTTCATAAAACCAGCAACTATTTCAGTATCCATTATAAAAAATGGCCGTAAAGAAAAGCCAGAGTGTAAGAAGTAACATTTTTAAGCCTCTTAATTGCTGAATTGTAAATTCTTTCAAGAATATAGGTAACCTTAAGATTAAAAGGTATTTGAGAGCAATTCTTGAAATCTGACAGTTAAGTAATTCAATCGCATTGTTTCACAGAACAAATCTGATGGGTAAAGCTATGCCTGTGTTCCATCTACTTCATACTTTGTGTCACATCTTATGTTTTCGCTCTGGAATTTCTGGTATTCCAAAAGGTCATATATCTTTAGATTAAATTATGTCTTCTTGAGATAAAAATAAAAGTATTAGTTGAGAAATCCAAAATAATAGACCATATATATCTAGCTATAATACTATCTTTAATGCAGTATGGAGACTTTAATTGTACCACTACTGAGCTTATTCCTGAATACATCTGTATTTTACATGCGTTTTTTGTTTAATGTTAATATTATGGTAATGTTAATCTGTATAAACATCTCACTAGATGTAAATCAGTCAGGATAATATTAAAATATTTAGTTTTATTCTATGTGTGCTATTTGGCTAAATGTGCATACTTGCTATCTTGGTGTCAGCTTTCCTGAACTGGGCAGTACTAACCTGATAGAATTTGACCAGGCAGGATTTTTCCCCTCAGTGTGTAGAAATGAGTTAATCACCAATGCTTCCTAGTAGCAGAAATACTTTGGGAAAGTCCAGGTGGACACTGCTCTGTCTGAGAAATACCTAGGTTGTGTTTTGCTTGAGAAATGCTCCAGGAGTTGACTATGTTGTCTGGAAAGGTTTGGGGATGCTAAAATGAGGTTCAGAGTTTTTCCATCTTGTGAAGGGAAAAGAAGAGGAAGGAGAGGAATTTAGGACTGTTGATGGAAGGACAGTGTTTACCAGTTTGAGAAGGAAATATTTTCATACTGGGGCTTTGCTGTAAAGTAAATGGGGAGTTGGACTCGGCTTCCTCTGAGTTGTGGTGTGTAGCCTGTGACAGAGGCAGCAGCCTGTTACAGCATAGCCAAAGGAGAAGGAAACCAGGAGGTGTATCACTGGTTTTGGAAGATGTACATTTTCACTAATTGGAAAAGTTAACATTTGCTATGATAAGCAACCACTAGGAATAATCTTTATAAAGTGGAATCAAATGGTTAATTTTAATGATAATGTATCTACGGAAAACTTTAAGTCTATTTGTTTAAAGGGCAACTGACTACAGAAGCACATCTTCTGTCTTGCACCACATGCTTCAAATTAAGAGTGAGATCAGTGCCAAATATGAAAAGTGATTTTGAATTTCTCTATCACTGATACCTAGAAAAAAAAGAGACTGGTATATGATGCAGTTTAACTTTGCTGGCAGAGAGCACTTTTGTGAATAAGCCTGAGACTTCTTGCTGCCTGAAAAAAAAAAAATCTGTCTTTAGGGCTCCATCTTTATATGTGCAGTCATTTAAAAAGAAACATTTTACCTCTCAAGTGTCTTGAGAACAGAAGATCAAGAACAGAAGCTCTATGCAGAGGATTTCAGAAGAGAGAAGTGGTTTCATCTGCTTCTCCTGCTTCAAAAGTAGGTCCTTTCAGACATCAGGTTGTGACTGAAAATCTTGCAGTGATTTATGGAGAGCTTTACTTTGGCTTTTTACTTTTTTCAAGCACTTCTGGACAGGAATTACAATAGATGAGTGGGCATTAAATATAATCCATAATACTTGTAAATTGAGTCACAGCCTTTGCCTCCTCCCTCTCTAACTTCATCCCCATTACAGAACACGTGTATGAAACTCCCCAGTGTAGGTATAGATTTATTTCCACTAGTAGCTCAGAAAGAGTTGCCACTGCTTTCTCCTCAGACATCCTCCTCTCTAGCTGAAAAAAAAAAAAAAGGCAATGGAGGCAGGGAGATTGAATACATATACCTCACTGATGACCTACATATTTTTCACTACTTATTAAATAACTCATGATGGCTTCCACATGGTGACTTGGCCTTCACTGATGACCATTCTATATCCCCTAGATTCACTGATATCAACAACTGAATTCATAGCCTCTTGTTAATAACAACTTGTTTGCTGAAATTGAGATTACAGTGTACCTTTAACTCACAGTTTGGCTGACTTGTGAAAATGTCAAAATTTCTTTACAGTCTAAATGGTGCTGCTTTCTTTACTAGGATTTGAAGTCAATAGGAACAAATCACATATAATGCCTTATCAACAAATCTAATCTGTAAAATAATTATGAATTCCATTGGCAAAATTTTCACATTCACAGAACAGATTTCAGACCATATGTCTGTTGGTGATGCCACAGAGTATTCATCCTTAGTTCTCAGACAAGGTATGTTTAAAACTACTGTGTCATATGGCTTTGTATGTTAGGCATTTCCATAACAACATTGTCATGCCATCATTTCAGATGCTTCCAATCATAGGTCACATTCGTCTACTGACCATACATTCTCAGCGAGATATTTAGGTGTAACAATTGCAAGCTGGAATCCTACATATCTGTAAATATTCTGTATGGAAAGTTGTGCAAAACAAGATAAATCACTTCTATCAAAAATCTTAGTGCTTCTAAATAAGGATTGAACAGAGAAGAGGGCAGAAGGATATTGCCATCAGCCCCAGGAAACAGATCACTGAAGTAGTTGTGTAGTAGTGATTTAACTCCATTTTGTTACTCCAGCTGTGAAAATAATTCAAACACTTAAATAACATAGTAACGAGTTATATAAGCATACAAAGAAGGGTGAAAACTTTGGGTTTACTAATCCAGTCTACCAGGAGATTAGTGAGAATAAGACAATCTTTGTATTGGCAGAAAAGATACTAGGAACTCTACTAGAGCCTTTAAAGGAAGCAACATTCTTGAGAAGTCTCTGAAATAATAAAATGTATTTTCTTACAGCAAAAAGCTGCCAGGATTTCACTGAGAAATGCTGCTAAATGCCTGGCATGCTACTTTTATTGGGGGAGAGGAAATGCATCTTTCCCATTGTTTCCACTTTGTGTTACATGGAAAATGAGCCATGGTAGTGAACTCTTCTGTTCCAAAATATCCTGATTGGCTTAGATTTTCAGAGCTCATATGTTTGCCCAGTCCTGATTCTGCTGCAGCAAAAAGAAGTAATCTTTGAGACTTGGGAGATAATTCTGTGCTTGCAACCAAGTTTTGTGCACTCGTCTATAGAGACATTATGTGGCTGGGAATTGTGGTATGCAAATTTTGGCCAACTTGGATGCGGGTTTCGAAGACCTTGATTTTCCTGGTAGCTGGAAGAAATCTGATTCTGGTAGCTAGCTGTCTGATCTTCCTTCTTCTAAAGCTGCTAGTGATGCTGTCATTTTTATCAAATGCAGATCACATCCTAGAAGTCAAATCATTAACCATAATCTTTTCATATTTGATTGTATATATTCTTGTGTGCAGTACACTGTAAAATGTTTAATGTGAAAACAATTTCCTGTGTTGGTACAATGGAAAAGTAAAGGATTAAAGTGATGTATATTTCTGATTTATGACATTTTCCTATAATCTTATTTAACTTACATTTGCTTCACAATTGTTTCTATTTTTTCTAGTTAAAACTAGTTATCATCAGCTCAACTAAGAAAGGTAAAAGATTACTTTTATATTTTTCCTGTTAATTATTAGCAATTCATAGTCATTTTACTAGAATGCATTTTAACTTAAATAGTACAGCTATTACTGGGTAAGTGTACTCAAAATAACCACATTTGAAAACTGGTAATTTCTATGCACTTAATAACTGCTTTGCTTGATTGCTGAAAAAGACCTAAAAGTAAAATATTCTAAGCTCTATTTATAGTTGCAGTTTTGTAACTTTTTTTATTTATTCAGTGGATATTTTTCCTAGTAGTTTCTCAAGTATAGCATTTTCTCTGAGTATTCAGCTAGGGACACCCTGTGTGTCCCAGTGCTAATCAGTCCCAAGAAGTTCCTGGTACCTCAGAGTGAGGTGCATGAATTTGGATGGAAAAATATAAAAGCGATCTTTCACCTGTGCTAGTAAGATGATGATAACTGGTATTTTAGTCTATCTATTTAAAATATCTGCATAAGTCAATTGACTACTTCTTTTATTTATTTTATTTTATTTTAAAGAATTATTGTGACATCTCTACACAGAACATGCTAAATATGCTCAAAAATTATTACTGCTGTTTGTATAAAAATGTTGATAACCCTAAGTTTCTTTATTACACAGAGAATTTCCATTAGAACAAAACTTTAGTTAAAAGTGGTTTTATTTGGTTACATATGGCTGTCTACCAAACAAATGTCCATTCCCTATTCTGGAAATTTTTATTTTAATAGGGAAACATTGAGACTTCAGTAACTTCAAACCTTCTGCATACACTAAGAGCACAAGGAGAGGAAAAATGCCTCTGGAGTAATTTCTACAGAAAAGATTTAGCATTGGCTTCTCTGCAGCACTCTCCACTGCTGAGTTCCTCTTCCATTCCTTCCCTAAGAGATAAAATTTTATGCTCAAAAGTCTTTTTTTTTACATTAAGCAGTAATACCCAATGGTGGAAAGGTGCATTTGAATACTCACTCTCTTGTGAGGACTGGTGTGCAGACAAAAAAAAAAAAAAAAGAAAAAGTCTCTGTAACCATATCTTCAAAGCTATTTAGGTCACTAAAGCCTTTGGGAGTCAATGGAAGTTCAAGAGCTTGATATTTGAAGATATTTGAAGATCTAGGGATTAGTTTATACCCTAATGGCCTTTGACTACAAATTTCTATATGTATTTCCACATTTACAGAGAATCTGGATATGAGCAAAAACTTCAGTGATTTTAAAGGAAAAAATGGTATGAAAGGTTCCTCACGTCAACTTATTTAGTGAAAGGCACTGATGTGTGTTATCACATACCTCCAGGAAATACAAAGAGTTAACTTCTGGATATCAGGATTCATGTAGCTCTTCATTTTAAGTTGAACAGATGTGTGAGCTTAATTAAAGCATTTCAAGCTTTTTGATTTTTTTCTGTAACTTAAATTTGT
>NW_008614697.1:16211-25099 GCF_000691845.1 Merops nubicus | reverse complement strand
TAGAATATGGAATAGAATAGAATATATAGAATATATGTCTATTAATAGCTATAGAATATAGAGTAGAATAGTTTCTATAGAATATATGTATATTAATCCCTATGGAATATAGAATAGAATAAAATATATTGAATATATATATTGGATTTTATATTCTATGACTCTCTATATTTAATTTGTTATCCTATGATGGGAAATCTTAAGGATACAGTTGGGTTTGGGCTCAGCCCCATCCCTACCAGACACACAGCACCTGGAGATGGGAAAACCCTTCTCCCTCCCCAAAAATCTCCTTTCCCCTCCTCCTACAAGCCCTGACAAGGAGGTTTCTGACCTTTTATGCTGCAAAACCGAATCACCAAGGAAAGAGGGAAATAAAAAACCACCTTCCATTTGTTCTGGAGACCTGGTTTTAATCCCCCACTCCCCTTCTTTGCCTAAATGATCTTCTCCTCAAAGAAAATCTAGAAAACCACAATAATTAGCCATCCCAAATGCCTTAGAAGGAGCTGTGTGCAGAAGGGGAAACAAGAGCTCGGGCTTCTTTGCATTTAGGAAATAGGAAAATTAATGAGAGACTTTTAGGACCCCGTTGTTAGAAATCCAGAACGGTTTCTGTGAAGGATTAAGGGGAGGGGAAAAAAAAAAAGCCCCCTACAGAAATCTCTGCAATTATTAGGAATGCTTTCTATTTTTCAGCCAATTATGAAATTCGTGGAAAGTATTAATATCCAGTTTTAATTTGCTCAATATTCCCATTAACAATAAAAAGTCTAATTAAGGTATCTGTACAAAAAGCCCTCAGCAGTAATTTCAGAGAATAATGGAGGGGAATGACGAGATATTTCTTGTTAAGTGCAGGCTGCAAATTAATTGATATCTTAATTAGGCTTTAGTACTAAGATTATTAGATTGATTCGAGGCCGCAGCACCCAAACTTTTAATAGCTAAAAGCAAGCAGGAGAGGAAACAAATGGATTTCCCAAATTTTTGGGGAGCAAAGCAATGATGTGCTGGGACAATTTGGGGTGATGCTGAATTGAGAGGGTACGAGCTCATCCCTCTGTCCTGAGGCCACAGAGCTGGGAATTCAGCCCAAACCCCTTTTCCCCTTGTTTTGCTTCCCCAGGCTCAAAGTGTTTTTCTCACCAAAGCAAAAAAAATAAAAGGGAAAATTAAGATTTTTCACCAAAACCCCTTTTTTTAAGCACAAATAACAACCGGCAGCAAGAGATGTTGGAAGCGACTGGTTGTCTCTGCAGAGAAAACTGGCAGGGGGGAGTTTTTGGGGTTTTTTTTTCAGCATTTCCTTAGAAGAAGGGAAAAAAAAAACCCAAACCCAGCAATATTTTTGGACCAGCCTCTCTCTATATAGCCTGAGGAAGCACTTCCCTACCTCCACACCCAGCATCGTTTCCATTTCTCTCCCAGACACTCATCCTTCAGGATTGCACTGAAAGGCTGTGATGGGAACCCAACCCTCTGGAGCAGAGACCCCTCCCCAGAGCTGCTGGGACCCCACACTGGGACTTACTGGGATGTCAGTGACCAGCCAGTGCCTCCAGAATCGGTTCCTGGGGTTGGCTCTGCTGGGAGCATCAGGGTCCACCAGCACCAGCAGGTACTTCTTGCCCTGCAAGAGAGGAGGGGGAGAGCTCTGGGTGTGGGGCTCCCATCAGGGGAGTGAGGAGCAGCCCCCCAGGAGATTCATCAGCCCCCCAAAATACGTTTTTCCCCCATATTTTCACAGTTGAATTCACCCAAAGCACACGGAGAAAGCAAATGATGAACATGCACCATGGAGGGGGGGATGCAGGGGCCACAAAACTGCTCCTCACAAGCCAAAGCTCTTCAAAGTGAGGAAGAACAGGAAGGTTCCAAGTAGATACATTCAGAAAATAAATAAATCAAATAAATCTGGTGCCTCCAAATAAAAGGAAACTAAAGAAAACCCTCCCCTGCCAGCCACATAACCACATCGCTGGTGCCAGGCAGAGCACAGGGCACTTTCCACTGAGACCTGTAATCCCTGGGAGAGGGGGAATGGGATATTTTAAGGATTCAAACCCAGCCCTAGGTCAGTGGCCAGGGCCAGGCTTGGATGTCCCAGGCTCCACGGGGAGAAACTCTACCCAACAGACCCCAAACTAACCCCAAATGCACCAGGGATGCTGCAAGAAGGCAAAGCTGCTGCCTCGCCGTGGGTTTGGGCAACCTCTCCCGGGTGATGGCAGCCAAGAAAAGAGAGCAGGGACTCATGGACCACGGTGGCACAGTCCCCCCAACCCACCCCAGGTCTCCACAGAGAGTGCCCAGCACCCACGGGTGCCACCGGTGGGTATTTCGGTCGGCTGAGGATGGAGCTGGGTTTGAAGTGACCTCTGGAGGCTGTGGATAGAAAACCTGCTGATCTCCCGGGGGATTTGGCAGGACCTCAGGCACCAGCTTATCCTGCAAGCACCCAGATTAAGGGATCTATATCCTCCTAAAAGCTCCAGGTGCATCTGCCAGCTCGCCAGCGGTGCCACGCAGGGCTCCAGCCGGCCCGCGGGCTCCGCTCTCAGAAACGGCTGGGGATTTAGCCATGCAATTCCCACCCAAATTAGCTGGAGCTCTCTGGCTAAATCCCTCCGTCGCTTGTGAAACCAGGCAGGGATTTTCACAGATTGTTGAGTTTGAGACAACCTGTTTTGGGGTTTTCTTTTTTTCCCTCTGTTTCCCAACCCCTGGTTGGGGCAAACGGGGCGAGCGAACCCAGGGGGTGTTGCCCTGCCCAGCCTTCTCCTGTACCCCCTTCCCTTTGCAGCCCTCAGCCCCACTCGCAGGCTCCCTAAAAAGAACCGGTTTAACCAGAAAACGTAGATTTCAACCCATTTAGCAAAGAGCTTGCAACAGTTGCAAAGAAAATCCCAAGCTGGTGCAACCACCCCGGCTGGGAGCGCAGCCCGCAGGACGCCGCTGCCCCGGCGTGTTCATCCCAGCCTGGCTGAAGGGATGGGGCTCTGCCAAGCGTGCAGATGTGTTTGTGTGTGTGGAAAAAGGGGTGATGATGGTGCCACGGCCCGAGGTTGAAGCTCAGGAGCTGCCCCCTCCCTCCTTGTGACCCTCACAACAGCACCCCGCAAAATAATCCCCATTATTCCTCATCGGCGCTGAAATCGGCGTTTAATAAGGAGGAGGAGGAGGAGGAAGAGGAGGAGGAAGAGGAGAAGGGGGAGAAGAAGCCTGACAACCCCCCCAAAAAAAAAAACAAACCCCGTGCTGGAAGTGTGAAGGAATTTGAGCTCTAACTTTGGGGAGGGTGGGGAGCTGAGCGCGGTGTTGCTGAATCTCTCGGCTCGGCTCGGGAGCCCAGCTGGTGGGAACAGAACGTGTAGTCATGGGACTGTCATCGTGTGCTGTCCAGGTTAACATGTAGCATTTCTATTACTATTAACAGACTTTCTGCTCCTCACTCCATCTGTTCTTCGAAATAATTGCAGTTGTACAGCCCATGCCTTCGCTACAGGCAGGCTCTGGGGAGAGGGGAGTGCTTTTATGTAAAAAAAATAAAAATAAAAATAAAAAAGGGAGGGGAAGGGGGGGGAAAAAAAGTGTTAAAAAATAACAGCAAACACGAGAAGAGAGTGCAAGTGAAGCTAACAGCAGGCTTGTAATTTGGTGCAGATTGTGGCCTGGAAAGGTGGCAGCTCAGGGGACCCCCGTGGGGCTGGGAGCTGGGGTCACCCCCCAAAGCCAGGCTGGATCCGAGGGATTTTTCTCTCTCATCACCTGCAGGCTACTCTAAGAACCCCAATCCCTCACCTTCCACCTAAAGATAGCAAAGCCCTCCACGACCCGAGTTAATCTCCCCGCTGCTTAGGTGCCGTGGCATCCCGTGCCAGGAGCTGGGTGCTGCTCCCAGCTACCCAAAATCACCCCAAAAAGCTGAGGTCGGGGTGCCTGGGTGGTGCCAGGACGTGGGGCAGGTGGTTTCTCCTTGGTTCTGCTCACAAGCAGCAGAGTGCTGGTGATTTTAGGGGTTTTTTTTTAATGCTGAAATCCCTCCTCGACACAGGCTAACAGCATTAGCTGCTGTCAGGGCTGCAGACAGGAGCCAGCCCCGAGTGACACGGGAGCTGCTCAGCTTTACAAGCCTGAACCAGCCCCGGGGATTTTTGGGAGAGGAGAAAAGTGGGTTTAGAACAGAAAATTCCTCCGTCCTCCAGGGCAGAAGAACGGGCAGCGATATGCAAAGGGAAGGGAGGAAGGGGAGAAGGAAGAAAAAGCCACTCTGGGTTACACCACAGTGGAAAATTTGGGGTAATGAAGCACCCCCAAAAGCCTGGCACCTTTAGCACAAAGGAGCTGCTGGTGCAGGGGGGCTGGGGGGGACACAGTGCATCCCATCAGTGTCACACCAACACGTGCAAGAGTCATCCCTCCAAGGGCCACCTGTCCAAGGATCACCCTTCCAAGGGGCACCTTTCCAAGGGCCACTTTTTCAAGGATCACCTTTCCAAAGATCATCCTTCCAAAGATCACCCTTTTAATGATCACCCTTCCAAGGGCAACCTTTCCAAAGATCACCCTCCCAAGGATCACTCTTCCAAGAGTCATCTTTCCAAGGGCCATCCTCCCAAGGATCACCCTTCTAAGGGCCACTCTTCCAAGCATCACCCTTCCAAAAATGACCCTTCCAAGCATCACCCTTCCAAAGATCACCCTTCCAAGCATCACCCTTCCAAGAGTCACCCTTCCATGGGCCACCCTTCCAAGAACCACTCTTCCAAGAGCCACCCTCCCAAAATTCACCCTTCCCCTCTTCCCCAACCCTCCCTGCTTTGCATTTGGCACCTGACCATTACAACGAGGGGGTCAACCCACCCCTTTACCCCTCAGCTTTGCACCCCAGGTCCCCAGGGACAGGCACTGGCACCCCCAAAGGAGCCAGGGCAGCAGGTTTGGAGCTGGTGGCAGATGCCCACACGCCGCGTGGTGCGTTTCCCCAGCTAATTGTTTCTGGAGGGAAGCAGCAGGGACAGATCCAGCTCCTGCTGGAGAAAATCATCAGCTCCTCCAATGAGCCCCAGGTTTAGGAAACTCACTCAGAGCAGGCAGGGACTTTTCCAGAGGCAGGAGAGGGATTTGTGAGCCGAGGATGCCCACGGAGCTCGGCACATCCCGGGGCCGGGGCAGGAATTAAAGACTTACCCAGAGGAAAGCAAAGAGGGTGTTCAGTGCCACACAGGCAGAGCGAGGGGTTGCCATGGAAACCGGCGCCCATGGGAGCAGCACAACACGTGGGGACCCCCCGTCTGTGGGGGTGCCAGGGTCTCTGCCCTGCCAGGGGTGCCCAGGGGGTTGGGGTGGGGTGGGAGCGAAGCCCCGTCCCGCTGGAGGGTGAGGAGGAAAACGGCCCCAAATGTGTTTTTCTTCACGTTGGGAAGGGAAGGTGGATGGTGCCCAGCTTGGCTGGCCCCACCCGCCTTCAAAATTCAAGCCCCCCAAAACTGAGGAAGTGCCAGGGCAAAGCCCCAGCCAGGCCCCCCCCTGACCCCAGCAGGCGCTGAGTGGTTGGCTTTGGAAAGTCCACTTGGATCCTCCCCAGCTCTTCCACCCCTTGGAGCTGCTCCTCATCCTCACCCACTCCCAGCAAGGGCTGAAAGCTGTTGGGAGCACCCACCCTGTGTGAGGAAATGGGTGAGAATTTGCCCCCCAGGTGCTTTAGAGCTGCTAACAGAGGTACCAACATAGGGACCAGGAACAGACAGAATAAGGTGTTGTCTGTGCCAAAAGACCCCCCGAGAACCAAAGCTCAGCATTGCAATCACAGAAGGGTTTGCATTGGAAGAGAGCTTTCAGCTCATGGAGTCCAACCACCCCCCATCCCTGCCAGGTCCCCACTGCCCCATGTCCCTCACCCCACATCTCCACGGCTTGGGAACCCCTCCAGGGATGGGGACTCCACCACTGCCCTGGGCAGCCTGGCACAGCCCTGGGCAACCCTCCAGGGCAAGAAATTGTTCCTCAGGGACAACCTCAACCTCCCCTGGGGCAACTTGAGGCTGTTCCCTCCTGTCCCTTGTCCCTTGGGAGCAGAGCCCGACCCCCCCTGGCTCCAGGCTCCTGTCAGGAGCTGTGCAGAGCCAGAAGGTCTCCCCTGAGCCTCCTTTGCGCCAGGCTCAGCACCCCCAGCTCCCTCAGCTGCTCCTCCCCACACTTGGCCTCTAGACCCTTCCCCAGCAGCTCCGTTGCCCTTCTCTGGCCATGCTCCAGCCCCTCAAGGTCCTTCTGGGAGTGACAGCCCCAAAATATAGACACATTGCAAAAGATTTCGGGGTGGCTGATAGCACAAGAGGACGCAGACCGAGGCTGCCCAGTCCCTCCAGTTCAGAGGGGATGTGGTGCTGCACCCCGAGCTCTCAGGGTGGGGAGCTCACACCCCAGCACTGTGGCAAACCAGAAAACCAAAACATCCCCAAAACAACCTGCCAGAGAGGGGCAGGAGACCCTGGATGGGCAGGGAGGTGGGCAGGGTGCCCAGTGTCCTGGGCAACATCCTCTTGGGATGATGGTTTGAGGACTCCAACCTGCATCCCACCAGTGCTGCTCCTCCTGTGAGCACCAGCTGAGAGCTGAGAGTCAATCTGGGCTTTTTTTTTTCTTTCTTGGCTTGTCCCCAGGACTAAAAAACTTTCTATAACAGGCACAGAGTTGGAAATTCTGCTGCTGATGCTTCGCCAAAGAGAAATTCTAGCTCCTTCTTCGGTGGCTAACAGCACAGGGGGGTGAGACAGGGGGGAAAAAAACTGTTTGAAACCAAGTCCGTGCTCGTGGCTTTGGGGAAAAGCCACCAAGTGTGGCAGGATTTTACCTTCTTAGATTAAACCAGCCCCTCACCCCCTTCCCTGCTCCTCTCCCCTGGCAAAAATAGGTCAGCAATATTAACCCTGCCCCCCAGGACTTGCCCAAGGGGACGTGTGGCACCGTGTGAACGCTTGATCCCAGTCCCCCAGGTCTGTTCCTCCCCCTCCCAATCCCACCCCTACATGGCCAGAGGGAACTTCATTGACTTTCTAACACTCTTCCACCCTCCCCAGCCCTTCGCTCTCCCCTGGGGCTCGCTGCAGCAAAGGAGGCCAAATATTTATGCAGCCTGATGTCCTAATAACAATTAATTAAGGCAGGCTCATTAAAGCAAGCGTGTAAAAGGTCCGTTCTCAGGTTTGGGGATGCTTTGAGGAATGGTTTGTTTGCTGTGGAAGGAGAACAGTTTGTTTTCCCCCACAGTGGGATAAAGCTCACAATAAAACCATGTTATGTGCACAGCAGAACCAGGCAGGAGTGGGATCAATTTTCCAGGGAGTCCAGGATGCTGTAAATACAGGTTGTAGGAGGTGGTTGTGCCTCTGGATCGTTTTTGGGGAGAGAGGAGAGCAACAGGCTGTGCTGCCTCAGAGACACCAGTGCAGAGCACGCTCTGGGCTTCCCTAGAAGTGAGCTCCATCATCATCATCATCATCATCACCTGCAAGCTGCTTGCCAGACACCAAACAGCAGGAGAGTCATGGAATGGTTTGGGTTGGAAGAGAGTTTTCAGGTCATGGAGTCCAACCACCCCCCCAGCCCTGCCAGGTCCCCACTGCCCCGTGTCCCTCACCCCACATCTCCACGGCTTGGCCAGGGGTGGGGACTCCACCACTGCCCTGGGCAGCCTGGCACAGCCCTGGGCAACCCTCAAGGGCAAGAAATTGTTCCTCAGCTCCACCCTCCACCTCCCCTGGGGCAAGTTTGTTCCTTGGGAGCAGAGCCTGCCCCCAGCCTGGTTCCAACCTCCACTCAGGGAGCTGTGCAGAGCCAGAAGTTCTCCCCTGAGCCTCCTTTGCTCCAGGCTAAAACGGGGCGACACATTTCAACCCCACCACTGCCCATCTTCCAGCCAGCAGAAAACACTCCTAAACCCCCCAAAAAAGAGACCAAAACTCCCAAGAACCCCCCCTAAACCTCTGCCAAGCCCTCTCTCCACCCTCCCCCCTGCTCCCAGCAGCTATTTAGGGTCGTTTAGGCAGCGAGCTGAGTGCCACCCGCTCATCCCTGGGCAGCTGGGATGAATTTTGGGGGAATCGACACATTTCCTGAGCGGTCTGGTCCAGGAGGAGGAGGAGGAGGAGGAGGAGGAGGAGGCGAGCGGCCGCAGTGGCAGAGCACAGCCTTCCAGCCCAATTACTATCACACGGGGGGACACATGGATTGGGGACATTTGACATTTTCCACGAAATATTTTGATGCAAAATGGCACCTCCGTCACAAATTATTTTCCCAATCTGTGTTGTTGTTGTTGTTGAGGGGTTTTATTTTCTAGTGGAAGGGGAAATAAAGGCAGGACTGGAGAGGGTGAGATTTGTTAAGGGAGCAAAGAAAAGGGTCAGTGCTGTCCCACCAGGAGCAGAGGGAGCAGGGAGGGGGGGGGATCAGACCCCTCCCCAGCCATCCAAGAGTTACCAGCCCTGGGAACTACTGAACCCTGTGCTCCCAGCCACCTCGGGAAAAGCTGAAATGACTTTAAATGCCTAAACATTTTAAAACAAACCCTGGAACAATTCAGCTCCTAACTCCTCGGCTGCCTCCTCTCCCTCTCCCCTCTCTCTCTCTCTCCCATTTTTACGGTTTCCAGAGCTGTTTCACGCCTCATTACCTGCACACTGTGAGTGATGTCTGTCGGTCCTAGAGCTGTAAATACCTTAAATCATGCTTCATTAAGAATATCTATGGTGCTATTAAAGAGCTATAATAGACAACGAGTTAACAGATGATTAAATATGAACTCCATTTGTGTCAGTCACCAGCGTGCAGGAAGAGGCTTTAAGTTTTTTAAACTCGCTCCCATTATCTGGGGAAGTGGGGCT
>NW_008614697.1:7142-15599 GCF_000691845.1 Merops nubicus | reverse complement strand
TGGTGGGGATGGAGGGATGCTGGGATGTAGGGATGCTGGATGGGGATGGAGGGGTGCTGGGTTGGGGATGGAGGGATGTTGGGATGTTGGGATGGAGGGATATTGGGATGGAGGGATGCTGTGGTGAGGATGGACGGATGTTGGGATGGAGGGATGTTGGGATGGAGGGATGTTGGGATGGAGGGATGTTGGGATGGAGGGATGTTGGGATGGAGGGATGTTGGGATGCTGGATGGGCATGGAGGGATGCTGTGGTGGGGATGGAGGGATGCTGGGATGGATGGATGCTGTGGTGGGGATGAAGGGATGCTGGATGGAGGTGGAGGGATGCTGGGATGGATGGATGCTGGATGGGGATGGAGGGATGCTGGGATAAGGATGCTCACACGATGTTGAGGGATGTTCAGATGGGGATAGAGAGATGCTGGGATGGGGATGAAGGAATGCTGGGTGGGGATGGAGGGATGCTGGATGGGGGTGGAGGGATGCTGGGGTAGGGATGCTCACAAGAGGCTGAGGGATGTTCAGATAGGGATAGAGAGATGTTGGGATGGACATGGAGAGATGCTGGACGGGCTGGAGGGATGCTTGCATGGATAGGAGGGATTCTGGGATAAAGATGAAGGGATGCTGGGATAGGGATGGAGGGATGCTCAGATAGGGATGCAGGGATGCTCACACAGGGTTGAGGGATGTTCAGATGGGGGTAGAGGGATGCTGGGATGGAGGGATGCTCACATGGAGTGGCGGGGTGCTGGGGTGGAGGGATGCTCACATGGAGTGGCGGGATGCTGGGATGGAATGGAGGGATGCTTACATGGGGATGGAAGGATACTGGGATGGGGCTGAAGGGATACTCAGATGAGGATGGAAGGACACTCAGGTGAGGACAGAGGGACACTCACATGGGGCACAGGGATGTTCCTGCTCCAGGGACACCTGGGGGGAACCAGCTCCTCTGCTTCTCTGCCTCCAAGCTGAGGATCCTGACAACACTTTCCTTGGCTGTTCCCAACTTTACAGGCAAATAGCTCCTGGAGCCACATGCAACAGACTGATCTTTAGGGTCTAGTAGCCAGAGATTACAAATAAAATAAAGGAGGAGGAGAACAGTGAGGAGATATCAGGCTGCTGGGGATGGGATGGGGAGATGGAGGGGTGCCTGGGAGGAAGGGCTGGAGGCCAGCAGGACGGATGGTGATGCAAAAGTGGACTGAGCATTGCTGTTTTTTCCAGTAAAATAATAGCTCTGCACAAATGAATTGCCAAAGCACAAATGAAATAAAAATTAATATTATTAAAATCCCACGAGAGCACAAAAATACTGGGGAAAATGAAATAATGAGTGTTTTCTTATTGCCTGGATTAGATTTTTCTCTGTAAAATAAAAACCAGTTCACGGGCAGCTTGAGCAAAACTGGATTATCCCATTATTACAGTCTCACCTCCCTGCCAGGCTCAGGGCTGCTGATGATGCCAAACTCCCTGCACACGTGTCCCACTGCCAGACTGGCCATGGAGAAAGGGGTAAGAGGCAGGAGGATCTGGGGACAAGGACAGACCTAGGCTGGAGGAAAGCCACCTGAGCTGTTGGTCTCTTCTCCCAAGGAGCAAGAGCTAGGACAAGAGGAAACAGCCTCAAGTTGCCCCAGGGGAGGTTGAGGTTGCCCCTGAGGAACAATTTCTTGCCCTGGAGGGTTGCCCAGGGCAGTGGTGGAGTCCCCACCCCTGGAGGGGTCCCCAAGCCGTGGAGATGTGGGGTGAGGGACAGGGGGCAGTGGGGACCTGGCAGTGCTGGGGGGTGGCTGGACTTGATCTAAAAGGTCTCTTCCAACCCAAACCACCCTATGACCATGACCCCTCTTTAGCAACACGGCCACTGTCACAGTGGATGTCCCCACACTCTTTGTGAGGATGAACTGGAGCTCATTACACACGTGGTGCCTCCCGAGCTCCTCACCATCCCTTCTCCCATCCCTCTTCTGCTGGGATCAGCTTTAAAATCCATCTGGATGTGGACAGGGCTGGCACAGCCCCGGGTGTGGGACCTGCCTGCTCTGCCTCGTGCTCTCACTTCAGTTTGGATGATGCTGAGCAGGTAAATCACACCCTCCACAGTGTCCACATCATAGAACCATGGACTGGTTTGGGTGGGGAGGGACCTGTCAAGGTCCATCTCATCCAACCCCCTGCAGGGACAGGGACAGCCCCAGCTAGAGCAGGGTGCTCAGAGCTTGGTCCAACCTCCCCTGGGATGGTTCCAGGGATGGGGCAGCGACCACCTCTCTGGGCAACCTCCAGCAGGGGCTCCCCCCCCTCAAACCACACTGCTGCCTCAGTTTCCCCAGCTCCAAAAAGCTGCCCTGCTGCCTGCCAGCAAGAAGAGCAGAAGCTCACCCTCCTCTGAGCAGCCTCCTCATTTAACATTCCTGAACACACCTCAACCCCTGGCTGCCAACCACGACCCCTCGGTGGCCAAGGGCATGTCCAGAGGGACCCTTGGCCACCCCCAAGGCCACGTGGAGGTCCCGGGGATGTTTCGGGGGGTGAGAACGTGGGAGGGTGACACGTGGCTCCCCGGGGACGCTGCTGGCGGGGCTGGTAATTGAATCTCGGGGCTGATCTGGGCGGGGGATGAAGTTCACTGGAAATGCCATTTCCCAGTCGTGGGGGCTCCGCAGTGCCCCGAGGTCCCCCCATCATTTGCTGCCTCGTCCCCTCTGCTCCCTCGCCGCCCCGCCGGCACCGGGGTCAGGTTGCAACGGCCCCCAGGGTCACCGAAAGCAATTAATCCCCCCAGCCCCTGGGGAGCCGGGGAGATTGGAAGGGTTGGGAGGGAGGATGAGCTCTGTTCCTGCTCGGGGAGAAAATAATCCAAGCGTTTCGGGAGGGGCTGGAGCTGCTCTGCCCATCTCTATCCCCGGGACGAGACCCCGGAGCTTCCCCCATCGTGTTTCCCCACGATTCACCCCCAACCTTTTGGAGTTGCTGCTCCCAGGTTGCACGTCTCCAAAAAAAAACCTGTTGATCCACACCCAGGAAGGGGTTTGGGCAACATCCCCCTCCCAAAATCACCCTCCCCGCTGCGCCAACCGCTCTCGCCAGCGCCAGGAGGGAGAAGATGCTCAGCTCAGAACTTCCCTCCCGAGTCAAATATTTAATAATAAACTCAGAAGAGAAGCCAACTGTCTTCCTTGGATGTGGTTTGCAGTTGGAAGTTAATAGGATTTTTATTCCCATCCAAAAAATCTCCTTCTTTTTTTCCCCTTCCTAACGTATGTTTTGTTCTAACGTGTGTTTTGCTCTAGTGGAGATTTTCTTCTAATAAGTTTTCTTCTAATATATATTTTCTTTTAATATGTTTTCCTTTAATACATGTTTTCTTCTTATACATTTTCTTCTAATACGTTTTCTTCTAATACACATTTTCTTCTAATATATTTCTTCTAATATATCTTTTCTTCTAATTAATATACGTTTCCTTCTAAGGTGCTTTTCCTTTTAATGTTCTCCTAACAGATCTTTTCTTCTAACATATATTTTCTTCCAGTATATTTCTTCCAATATACATTTTCTTCTGATGTACATTTTCTTCTAATGTCCATTTCCTTCTAATTAATATACATTTTCTTCTAATATACATTTTCTTCTAATATAGATTATCTTCTAATGCACGTTTTCTTCTAATATCCATTTTTTTCTAATATATGTTTTCTTCTCATGTATGTTTTCTTCTCAGGTATGTTTTCTTCTAATATATGTTTTTTTCTAATATATATTTCCTTCTAATATGTTTTCTTCTAATATATATTTTCTCCTAACACACATTTTCTCCTAATAGACGTTTTCTTCTAATTCACATTTTCTTCTAATTCACATTTTCCTTCTAATATACATTTCCTTCTAATATACATTTCCTTCCAATAGACATTTTCTGCCAATACACATTTTCTCCTCATGTATGTTGTCTTCTCATGTACGTTTACCTCTCATACACGTTTTCCCCTCATACATATTTCCCTCTCATCCACTTTTCCCTCTAATAGATGTCTTCTTCTCATCTATCCAGCTTGTCATGCCAAATAAAGGACAAACCCTCTCGCCGCAGCCCGACCCGCAGCGATGAGCTCCCTTGTCACACTCCATTTGTCTCCCCCCAGGGCTCCCCGACCCCCATCCCTTAGTTAATCGATACCTGTCCAAAGCTTGAAATAACAGTTGAAATCCCTCCCCAGCTCCCAAAGGGGCCGCGTTAACGTGTTAATCTCCACCACGCCTTTGAAATCCCTGAAAAAAAGGGACTGAAATGAGTCCTAGGAAAAGGAACAGGGCATCATTAGCGCAGCCAGATCCGTATCACAGACTGCAGCAATTACAGAGCAGTGAAACACCCCAAGCTGTGAAGAGCTTTCATTACCAGGGGCTTTGCAGGTCACTCACCTCTGGCCAATCTTACTCTAAAACAAGCATTTTCTGCACCGCGGATTCCAGCTTCATTTAAATCCCTAATTGCTTTCATTTCGGTACATATGGAGCACGGGGACTTCATGACTAAGAAATCTATTAGTCAATAAGTTGGCTCCTTGGATGGACCTTTAGTTATCTTGCCTCAATTTCTTCCCGGGTCGGCTGAGGGTTGGAGATGCTGATTTTCCACGCTGGGTGTGAGCTGCCCCAGCTCCCTGTGGCTGCAATTATCACCCCGGGTCACCGAGGGGGAATTCAATCAGGGAGCTGGGATGTTGCTCTGCCACAATTCCCTGCCACCCGAAGGGAAATCTCCCTTCTCCAGCCTACAACCACTAGTAGAGGGGTTTGCATTATTTCCCAGGCCGTGCTGAAGGCGTTTGGCACAGGGATGCTCGTGTGGGAATAGGGCAGGATCTCTCCTTTATCCCCCCTAAAAACCACATGAGACTTTTGGGGAGCGGTGGCCAACACACAAAAATTATTTTGATGCCTTTTTTTTGGCACTGAAACCACCACAATCACCCTGCACCTCTTAGAAAATTCCTCAATTTGAGGGATTCAGCTAAAACCCCGGGTGAATTGTCTGTCTTGGGGTTTTATCTCCTCCTCTGTGGGTGCTGGTGGAAAGAAGAGACAATAGTCTATTCTCCTCTGTATGGGCTCCTCCTGGTATCCAAGTGCCTTCCAGGAGTGCATTAAATGCTGCGATTAACATCTGTCACGTGTGGTTCAGTCTCTCTTTCAGTCTCTCCCAAGGGAAGGAGCCACACGTGCAAGGGAAGGGTTTGTTTTGGTGGCTTTATCTTCTTTTTTCTCCTTTTGGTGGCTTTATCTTCTTTTTTTCTCCGTAGGCAAAGCGCCCTGTGTGGGGCTCAAGCGCTGGGGTTGGCATCTTGTAGCCCAGCTTCTGTTCTTTGGGGTGATGGAGAGGGTAAAAAGCAGGGCCTGGGGTGTGGAGAGGTCTTGGGGAAGAGGTTGGAGGGATTTGGAGCACTAAGCAAAGCCTCTGATGCCAGCAGCAGCGTTTGCACGGGGCTGCAGGACCTCCCTGGGTTGATGATACCCAAAAAGTCGAATCCTGCTCTAAATAAAACCTTTCCTCCACGATTTCATCCAGCAGGACCTGAGCTTGGCAGCTTTAAACAACCCACCCAACCTACTGCTGGTCCCAGGCCCCAAAACCAAACCTGACCCCTATTCTTGTGCAGATATAGGGGTGCTGCTTCTGCTCCCCATCCCACCAGCACCCAAAAGAGACCCTCAGCACCCCAAAACCCACCAGGTTCCACACAGGGCAGCGACCATGAGATGCCACCAGGTACTGATGCTCCAGAATTGAGGAAATCTGGAGGAGGGAAAAAGCAACACCCTGCTCAGCCTCCTTTTGCCAGGGTCAAGCCCCGTTGTGGGGCTTTTTTTGGGGGGTCAATAAGGTGAAGAAGGGTGGTTGGGTCTCACTGGGACAGGCAGGAGGATGCGACTCTGCTCCCGTAGCAGGGATCCTTTTTTTTTTAATTGATTTCTCATGCTTCCTCCCTTTAATTGCCATACAAATGTTTGCTGATGCAATTATCACACAGATGAGATAAAGCTGTTCCAGGGTGTCACTGGGTCGTATTTCTTCATTCATTTTAGGGCATGTGAGGGGAAAGAGAGAAACGTGCTCCCTGCACAGATTTTGGGTGAGAAAACATCATTTCAAGATGGTTTTCTTTGTGGGGTTGGTTGGGGTTGGGTGTTTTTTTTTTTTTTTCAGCTCAACATGCTGAAAGCAAAATAAAATTTGCCTTACAGCAGCTCATCTGGGGGGGAAATAATCCACTCAACATTCAGATTATCAGCTAATGCGCATTTGCATGAGAATAGGCTAGAAGAGCTCCCAGGATGGAGCAAGATCCCTCCGGATCAGCCTCTGCCCTTGCACCAACCAGCAAAGGAACCTCTCCCCCAACACAAAACCGCTCGTGGATGCACCCCCTGACCTCCCCCCCGCTCCAAGTGGGGGGATGTTCCTTGGGAAGGGGTCCCTGCTGTGGGATTTCCTGATGAAATTTAGGGATAATGGAGTTAAAAAAACATGGCTCAGAATTAGGGCAGCTCATCCTGAGCCACGGTGCCAAGCACTGGAGCTGTCCCAGGGGCTGGGATGTGCCCCATGCTGGGATGTGCCCCACGCTGGGATGTGGGCACAGATGGCACCAACCCTTGGCTTTGCCTCCGTGCCCAGCTCGGCTCCAAACCACCAAAAAATTCAGGCTCGGCGGCCGCATCCCGGGTGAAACGAAGCCAAAAAAACCCCTAAATGGCCCCAAAATCTCACGGCTGGGGCCAAATCCTGCCCAGCAGCAGCCCCGGGAGCTCGGGCACCCAGCACAAAACCTGACGCTGCACCTTTCCCAGCAGAGCTGTCACAATGAAGCTGTCTCTGTGACGGTCTCCTCGGAGCCTCGTTAAAAAATGTGACGGTCCCCTTAGGCTAACGAGGGAGACATGGCCAAATTAATGAGGATGTGACAGAGTTTAGGGGTCAGATTAGACTCCTCTACCCATGGCTGCGCTGGGAAAACTCCTGAAAATTTATGAAGAGAAGGGAAGGAGAGGGTGGGGGACGGCGAGGGGCTCGGGGAGCGTGTGTGCTCACCAAAAGAGCAATCCTGTCCTTGTCACAACGAATCAGGCGGATGCCAGAGGAGCAGAAAGCTCTCAACCCCTCCGGAGAGGGATGAGAATTCAACCCTCACCTCCCTGGATTCCACCCTGCCCCCCGGATCCAGCCTCCTGGGGCTGCACCTCGCGGGGAGCGGGGTTTGCAAACACGTCTTTGCAGCTCTCCCACTTCATTTCCCCATTTCCAAATAAATAAACAGAATTGATTTATGGGGTTTTTTCCCTTTTTTTTTTTCCCCCCCCCTCCTCTTTTTTCCCCCTTCCTTCGCCCAATCTGGGAAGCAACCCACTCTCCAGCGAGATGCTGTGACAGACTGGAGGTGTTGTTGGTACAGGGAAGGGTCTGTGCCCCACAAACGCCAGGTGCTGGCACAGGGAGGTGCCAAAACCATCGAGCATCCACCCCAGCCCAAGCAGCAGGGATTTGGTCCCTCCTCAAGGCACTTCCAGCATCCAGCCAGCCACGCTGGATGCTCCCAGGGGTAGCAGTCCCTCCTGAGAGCCCCAGTCCCTGCAGCAGCCTGTGCAGGGAAAACCCTATAGCCTGTACCCAGTGGCAAAAGGGATGATTTTAACCCTTCTCTTCCCATCAGCAGCCCTTGGGTGGAGCGAGGAGCTTGTGGAAGCACTGGGAGAGTCCTGTCTGAGGGCAGCTATTTAATCCCAACCCCTTGAAAACCGAAATAAAGCTCGAAACAATCCTGAACCAACCCCTCGAGCCCAAACAGCAGCGAGATTTGGGAGCCCGTCCAAGCTTTGCAGCTTAGGCCCATCTCCAAATATCTCCCAACAAGTTTATTTATGGAAAATAAAAATCAGTCCAAGATGTTCACAGCTCAGGAATATTTAATGCTATTTGGTGAGAAAGTCTTTCCAGGGAGGAGGGAACCTGCGGCTCCCCGGGGCCGGCTCCCGGGCATCACACCAGGGAGGATGCTGGCACAGCCCCACACCAGTCACCCTGGGAGCTCAGAACTGGTCCGACTGGATCCAAACATCTCCTTAATTTAGTCCCTACCGATCCTGCCTCATTAATTGGGTCTGGAGGCACGGCACTGGGCTGGTTGCTGAGGGGAGAGCTGTGGGAAGAGCTGGGCGGTGAAGGGTCTCCGAGGGGAAGCATCACCCCTGGGTGCCCAGGGCAGCATCACCCCTGGGTGCCCAGGGCAGCATCACCCCTGGGTGCCCAGGGCAGCACCCACAGCTGGTTCTCAAGGATGTGGCACCCAGGGATCCAATCCCAGACCCATCCCATCCCCCTGGGAACGGGAAGGACAATTCCCCTAGTTGGGAGGAGGAGGAAACACTGGCTGGGAGGGA
>NW_008614697.1:6495-6906 GCF_000691845.1 Merops nubicus | reverse complement strand
CCCGCCGGCACCGAGTCAAGGGCAGGCCAGAGGCAGCGGTGATGGGAGTCACTTTAATAGACACCTGCCACCTGACGAGCAGCATTAATGCATCCCCCCGCTCCCGTGGGACACGCAGGAGCATCCTCAGCCCCTGCTGCCACCCCACGGGGGGGCTGTCACCTCGCCAAGGGGGGGGACACACACGTGCATGGCAGCCGTGGAGCGGAGCAGAGCGCCGGGGCAAGGCCTGGCTTTTACAAACAGCTCTAATATCCCTGGAAGACGTCTCCGAGTCATGCACCGGGGTTGGAAATGTCTCCCATTATCATTATGAGTCACTCATGACTCAGTGACATTTCGGAAATTAAAAAGCAGTCGCTGGCCCAGCCCTTTGTTGCCCAGCTCGGCGGCCGTGCCAGCGCTCCCCAG
>NW_008614697.1:2960-6426 GCF_000691845.1 Merops nubicus | reverse complement strand
TCGGGGACGGTCCCCTGGGGTGACAGGTTTTGGGTTCACACCTTGAAGTTGTTGGGTTTTGTTCTTTTTCCACGTGGGAGAAGCTGGGATCGGAGCCTGACTTTGCCACCTGGAGCTGTGCCCGCCCGTGCCAGGGCAGCAGGGGCAGCCCCAGGGGTGGCACGAGCCAGGCAGGGTTTCCTAGAGAGCCGTGGTCAAACATAAAACCCTCAAATAAATCAAAGCAGCCTGTTGGGTATTTCCAACAGCCCAGCACTGAGACAAAACCTGTGGCAGAAGCGGCGCACGCAGTGGCACGGGGTGTGCCAAGGCTCTGAGCAAAACCTGGGGCACGTTGCTGCCAACATCTGCATGAGAAAGGGGGTTTGGGGACCCTCAGCAAGGCTGGGATGGTCACAGCCACACCCCTGGTGTGTGGTCCCCAGGGCCAGGCCGTGAGGCACGTTTTCCTCAAGGCTGCCCTACCCTCATCGTGGGGTTTTATCCTGGGGACAGCCCAATCCAGGGCAGGGAACACTCTGTGAAGAGATAACCCCCAATCACACAGTTATTCCCCCCTCTCTCCACAGTCCCTTTACAGCCCGTTATTAAAGCACTAGATTTTAGAGGCTGGGAAGCAGCTGCCTGCATCAAAGGCACGGGGCAGGGATGCTCAGAAGCTGGGATGCTCAAACGTTAGGATGCTCAGGGGCTGGGATGCTCTGGGGCTGGGAAACTTGGAGGTGAGGTTCCTCATAGGCCAGGATGCTTGGGGACCAGGATACCTGGGGACCAGGATGCTTGGGGACCAGGGTATTTGGGGACCAGGATACTCAGGGACCAGGATACCTGGGGATCAGGATGCTCAGAGACCAGGGTATTTGGGGACCAGGATGCTTGGGGACCAGGATACTTGGGGATCAGGATGCTCAGAGACCAGGATATTTGGGGACCAGGATACTTGGGGATCAGGATGCTCAGAGACCAGGATATTTGGGGATCAGGATACTTGGGGACCAGGATACTTGGGGATCAGGATGCTCAGAGACCAGGATATTTGGGGACCAGGATACTTGGGGACCAGGATACTTGGGGATCAGGATACTTGGGGATCAGGATGCTCAGAGACCAGGATATTTGGGGACCAGGATACTCAGGGACCAGGATACTTGGGGATCAGGATGCTCAGAGACCAGGGTATTTGGGGACCAGGATACTTGGGGACCAGGATACTTGGGGATCAGGATACTCAGGGACCAAGATACTTGGGGATCAGGATGCTCAGAGACCAGGATATTTGAGGACCAGGATGCTCAGAGACCAGGATACTTGGGGATCAGGATACTCAGGGACAAGGATATTTGGGGACCAGGATACTTGGGGATCAGGATGCTCAGAGACCAGGGTATTTGGGGACCAGGATACTTGGGGACCAGGATACTTGGGGACCAGGATGCTCAGAGACCAGGATGCTCAGAAACCAGGATACTTGGCCATGGGATGCTTGGAGGCTGGGATGCTCAGAGGCAGGGATGCTTGGGGGTCAGAATGCTCAGGAGATGGAAAACTTGGATGCAGGGATGCTCAGGGGCCAAGATGCTTGAATACAGGGATCCTCTGAGCATTCCAGGCTCATCCCAGGGCATCCAAGATGCTCGGGAGCAGAGATGCTCGAGGACCAGGCACAACAGGCCACATCCACCCCCACCCCAAACGCTCCAGGTGGGGACAAATCCCCCAGGAACCAGGCTGCAGCAGGGCAGGGGCTGGTGCCACAGTGGGACTGGGAGCTTTGGGATCTCATGGAAAGCCAGCAGGGTGTGAGAGCCCTCTCTGCACATCGTGGTCTCCCCTCTGCAGGAGGTGAGGCACTGGCACAGCTCAGGAAGGCTGCTATAGGCTCTGGGAGGTATCAGAGCAGAAATAGACCCTGAGCCATCATCCCCCCTCCTTCCACCACCTCCTTTTTTTACTATTATGTCTGAGAAGCGACGTCTCTCCTGGCTTTTTGGGGTTTTTAACGATGATTTAATCGCCTGGTGATGAGGACTGCCTGGCTGGGATACAACAGAGCTCTGGGCATGGCCAAAAGAAACAGGGGGGGGATCTCAAAAGAGGAGGAAGCATCAGGAGCAGCGAGGCTGATTGACAGTGAATGAAATGAAGAGGCCAAATTTCATCGGCGGGGTTTGAAATCCCAGGACAAGCAGCGAGCTGATGGATCCTTTCCTAGGGTTTTGCCAGAGCTGGCGTTGGCCTTTCATCCTGATTTAATTCACTGGTTGGAGACTGCCACGGGTTTGGGGTTTGTTTTGTGAGCGTGGTGGTGGGATTTTAATTGCACGTTTCTCTCCTGGAGGGGTTTTTTTCTTTGACATCCCACATGTGTGTGTGTGTGTGTGCTGAGATGGAGCTGGGTGTGCAAAGGAGAGGGGCACAGCACCTCAGCCACAGCCTCAGGGCCTCCTGAGAACAGCCCTTAAACACTTGTGCAACTTATACCCTGGGTGTAGATCATTAAAAGCTCAAGGCTGAGGTCTGATGAAGCATTTTTTTCTCTTTTTTCTCATCTCTTGGGGCTCAAACTCTGAGCACAGCCACTGCTGGCTGCCCAAGGAAGGGGGGGACGTGGGCCACGTCTCCCACAGGAATCACCCTGCAGGTATCCTTCTCCCAGTTTCTGGGTATTTGCTGGGAAATCCAAGCATGTGAAGGTTGTGGGCATTGCAGGGGATGGAGCAGCTCTGCACGTGATGCTCTCCCTGGGAGCATCTCCCTGGGAGCTCTCTGCCACCAAACAGCAGCAAGTGGCACCTACGGTGACATTCCAGCAAGAGGAGACCAAAAGGTGCCCAAAATACAATTTTCCAAGCCTTCCTTTCCCTTCCCAACGGGGAAAAGTGCCAAGCTGGCAGGGCTGCAGCTTGGGTCAGCTCTGCCTCTCTGCCAGCAGCTGAGCCCTGGCTGGCTCCTCTCACGGATGGCCCAGGAGAGGCTGAACTCCAGAGGTGGCCGAGAGCAGGCAGTGACACCAGCCAAACCGACCTGCCCCCCCTAAATGCCAAGAGCCCTGCTTCTCCCTCTCGGCCAGAATTCCACCCCCTTTCCCAGGCTTTTCACTCCAGCTGGAAGAAATCTGGCAAATCCCTCAGCTGCCAGCAGAGAGGAGCTCTCCTGGGAGCAGCAGCTCCCGGAGGGGTGGAATGAAGCTCAACAGCTGCAGAACAAGGCAAGGGGCAAAATCTTGAGCAGCAACCAAACCTCAACCCACGGGGCTGGTGTGTGGCCCCTGCTCCCATCCCCCCCCAAAAAAAGCAGCTGGGTCAGTAAGAATGACAAGAGTTTAGCAGAGGAAAAGCTCTGGTGTTGCAGAGCTGGTGGGTGCAAAGTTGTGGCCCCAGCCCCAGGTCAGTTTGTTCTGCCTGGGAAAGGGCTGGGCAGCATCATAGGGGGGGTGGCAGCATCCCAGGGGGGCTGGCAGCATCCC
>NW_008614697.1:0-2809 GCF_000691845.1 Merops nubicus | reverse complement strand
CAGGGGGCCTGGCAGCACCCTGGGGAGGGTCTACAGTGCTGCCACCTCCCCTCCTCCTCCCACTTGCCAAATATGTATTTAATGAGGGAATTCCTATGGCCCATAAGTGGTCTCTGTGCTGTGGGGGGCACAGCTGCCTGAAGGATCCTCAAACATGGGGAAAACCTCCAGAGATGCCCCCGAGCCCCTCAGTGCCCCTGCCTGGCACGAGGGTGATGGCTGCTTGCAGAGGTGCAAAGACCCTTTGCATGGGGGTTGCAGCTTGGGGCTTCCCTCCTGCAGCACCCAGGGCTGTGCTGGGCTGAGAGGACAGAGAGCTGCTGTCCCCGAGCATCCCCCGTGTCCCCCTCCTGCCATCATGACACTCATCACCCCAACTTCCAGCCCCAAATCACAGCCCACGACGTGGCCCCTCGGATCCCCTGCTTAATTCCTCCTTGCCATTAATTTCTGCTCAGGCTCTGAGCTGAACAGAGACACTGAGATCAAATGATGAGTTCAGAGACACGAGGAGAACGTGAAAGGCAGAAGTTGTGATTCAGGATAGTGAGCCAAGAGCTCCCTCTGCTCCCAGAAAACCCTCCACGGCCACAAACTCACCCCGTGCACCAGGACCTGCCTGTCCTGCTCCTTCCTCGAGGCCCTGCAAACTCAGCACACCCCAGGAGGAGAAGGGATCATTGGGCACGAGCTGCTGCAATATTTGCTCCAGGAGATGAGTTGCTGCTCATAAAGCATCAACCGAGGGTGAAATGGTCACAAAAAGCCCCTGGTGTCCAGCTCTGCATCAGCCCCTGCAACAAGGGAGACCCCCTGGATGCCAAAAAATGCTCTAAATCATATCATATCTGATTTATTATTTAATTAGAGGTATCCCATGGGAAAATGTGGCGCTTCTCCCATCCCAGGAGCTCCCCCAGGACGGGAGGAAAACGAGGGAGTTGGGATTGCCAGAGCTGAAACCATCACTGGGGAAGGGAAATAAATAAATACCAGGCCAGGAAGAGGGACCTGGGGTGGGGGGAGAAGAGCTCCAGTACCCCAGATAAAAGGGGAAAAGCAAGGAGCAGAAAATGCTTATTTCAATTACAATGAAAATGTATTTTATTAGAAAATGTGGATTCCTCTTTGATACTTGATACCACGAAAAGCAATATCCAGGGATATAATACCCCAGCTCCGTGCAGGGAGAATGAGTTATTAAATCCGAAGATGAATGGCTTGGAGTGCAGTTAACTGCTCCAGTTAAGAGAAAAATAGTTATAAACTTACTCTTTGCCCCAAAACACATTCCTCCCCCTCATCCCCGGGCCTCCTCTCCCCCTTCTCCCGTGCCTCCTTTCTACACCTTATAAAAATGCAAGAGGGGAAATTTTCATACAAGTAAAAAAAGGTGAATTTAGAGGGTGGTTGATATATATTTTTTTCCCCCCTTCCTCGTCTCTCCCCCACCTTTAAGAAAAAAAATACACCCGAGGAATAAAAATACCCTTCAATAGAGGGGAAGGAGTGAGGATGGAAATGAAGGTGCATTCTTCTGTAGAGCGACTTTGCTCCTCTGTTCTGCATGAATAAATATGGATTAAAAAAAAACACAAACTCAAATCCCATCACCCAGGCAGCGTCTGGCAGGGGCTGGGAACCAACACGAGCCCCCAGATTTTTCTCCTTCTTCCTTATTTATAGAAAGAATCATTGAAATGATAATCGCTGAGCCCCCTCCCGGCACGGAGGCTTTTTGTAGCCACGGATAAAACCCGCCCCTAGATATTAAGTGATATTTAGTGTGAACTTGCTGGTGGGAGCAGGAACATGAGCTTGGCTCGCCGGGGTGCAGGGCACGCTCAGGATCAGGCCACTGGCTCCAGCAAGAGGCTCTGGAGGCATCACAAATGTTTTCCCTCCAGTCCGGCAGCGAATCCCAGCTGCTGGAAAACTCCTTTTGCTTCCCAGACCCCCGAGAAACGTCGATGGTGGAAGACACCTGACGAGTTGATTGGTGTAAAACACCACCAGCGTGGACACTGCACTCATCCTGCCCCGTGGGGCACCCCCAGCATCCCCCAAACCCCTCGGGAGAGGCACCGAGCTGCCTCGACCCATCCAACCCGACTTTTCCCCGGCGCTGTTCCCCCTCCTTCACCCCTCCAGATACCCAACTACTCCCCCCAGCAGGCTCTCCAGACCCCTCCCCGGGCCCCACCAGCTCAGCACGGCTGCCTGGCTCCCCGTTACACAACCCTGCTCGGGAGATCCTACGTGGGCAGACGTGGGTTTTCCTCGGAATTGACAACAGCTCTCGCCGCAGCTCAGCAGAACATGAGCAGCTTACATAAACAGCACTCCCAGTTACCCTGCGTGGGGGCTGCACGCAGCCACCCGGGCTGGGGAGGGGGGAAAAGCAAGGAACCGCCTTCCCTTCCCCCTCCCCTTTTATTATTATTCATTTTATTCCCCCCTATAAAACCCCCCAAGCCTCCCGAGCTGCTCCTGGCGGGGGGAAGAGGCAGCGCGGCGCGCGCGAGAAATGACTCAAGTGTTTTGTAACTTGTCACACTCCGAGCTGCAATTTGGAGGCAGGAAGGATCCAAAATAGTCGCCCCAACCCCAGCTTGTATAACTGAGATTTCCCCCCCTCCCTTCTTGCCAGGGAAAAAAAAAAAATAAGGGGGAAATTTCTGCTGCAGATTGGCAGCTGGAAAGAGGCGGGCGAGCTCGGGGTTGTTCCAGCGCAGGAAGGAGCCCCCAAATTGGGAGGAATTACTCATCCCTGGGAAAGGCTCCTGAGCTAGGCAGGGAGGCACCAGGG
>NW_008614696.1:458-729 GCF_000691845.1 Merops nubicus | reverse complement strand
TCTCTAGACAATCAGTATTCTATAGATCCTTTTTATTTTTCTACTCTGCCTTTACAGAGGTCCGACTCGACCAGGGCCCAGTTTCAGGGAGAGTCAGGAGGGTCCTTCCCCAATTAGGAAACTCTGTGCAGTACGTCCACTTCACAGATAGACGCTCCTCCCTTCCTGCAAGAGGTCCTAGTCTTTATCCCCAAACGGGACACCTGACCTTTGACTATTTAATGCGGGATATTTGAGGCTCATTTACCTTATGGCTTTCCCTGCAAGGTCA
>NW_008614696.1:0-305 GCF_000691845.1 Merops nubicus | reverse complement strand
AGAGACACAAGACATGGCAACATCACTAACACAGCTGTAGTGAGAAATAAACTAATAATCCAGTTTCTATCAAAAACAACAATCATCCTGATAGTCTCTTATCCAGTTCTATATAGTTAACCTTACTATATCCAACACACAACTGGTTATGAATCTTATTCAAATATAGTTTTTAATCACTACTATATGAAATGGTATATTCCTGGGAATATTGTAAGCAGTATGGAACAAACTGGGCACAGGTTTAGTGCTTGCGGTGGTCTGACTAATATATCAACGGAATACACACACATACACACAGCCCA
>NW_008614695.1:0-3598 GCF_000691845.1 Merops nubicus | reverse complement strand
TCCCCAGTTCTGAGTCCAGGGGGACAGGAAAACGTTTGAAGAGAGAGAAGCATTTTGTACACCCCTGAAGAGCAGCTGAACAAACCAACCCGTGCTGCAGGCAGGCACTGGCCAGCACAGATCTGCTCCCGAGGTGGTTTTGGAGCTTTCTCACAGCTCCCAGAGGTCATCGAATTTAGGTTGGAAAAGCCCCTGAAGATCACTCAGCCCAACTGTGACCCCAGCAGGGCCAGGTCAGCACTGATCCCCATCCCTCAGCTCCAGGGGAAGCTCTTCTCCTCCTGGGATGGGATGGGAGGAGCCCAGAAGGGGCAGCAGAGCGAGTGCTCCACGCTGGGGGAAGAGCTGCCTCCCCTGGCTCCTGCTCCTCAATCCCCTGAAGCCTCTCAGGCACCTCCAGAGGGTTCCAGCCCCACTGCAGAGCAGCAGCAGATGCCACGGGGAGGCAGAGAGCTCTGCTGCTGAGGACCCAGGGAACAACCCAGTGCTGCCACGGGGGCTCCAGACAAGGCCTGGGGTTTTTTGTTCCCCCTCTGCAGAGCTGGCAAGGCAAGGGGCACTCTCTTGCATGAGCTGCAGCTCCAAAAATCCCAGTTTAAGTTTCTCAAGACTGAGGGAGCAGCTCTTTTTGTTGTCTGCAGAGTGGCAAGAAGCAAACACCCACCTGTGCACCACCAAGGGGGGCTGGTTGGACCAAGGGGGGTGATGTTTGGCCATCTGCTTCTTTGTGTTGAGTGTGGCACCCACTCTGTCTTTGAAGGAGCCAGGGCCCAAATTCTTTAGTCCACAGCTCCTTAAAAAACAAATCCATATGTCCACAAACCACTCCCCAAGTGATCCCAACTCTAATTCTGCACTGGAAAAACTGACAGCAGCTCCCTGGAATCAGGAAGGGCAGCAGGCCTGTGATCTCCAAAGCCAGTTCTCCTGGCTGCCCACCCTCCTCCTCCCCCACAGCCCACTCTGCTGCCTGCCTGGAGCCACCCCTGCCCTGCCCTGCCCTCCTGGGAACAGCACAGGACACTCACCTCTTCACAGCTCTCCTCTGAAGGTCCTGGATGTAGTTGATTCTCTCTATGGGATGCCCTCGGGCCCTGTTGAACACTGGAGAGATGGGGTTGAATCACACCAAGGGTCTGTGCAACCCCCCCTGGCATCTGAACCCCTCCCACCAACCCTCCCCCCCACACAGGGTGACCCCAGGCAGCCTGTCACAGGCAGAGCTGCAGCTCTGGGCTGGCTCCATCCCCCTTCCCCCAGCCCTCTCTGGCTCCTCACACAGGCCATAAACTTCCTTCTCTTCCCAGTCACCTCAATGAACCCCCAAAACCTCCAGCTCCCATTCTGAACTGAATGAGAACACAGCAGCTACAGCACAGGCAGCTCCCTGGAGCCAGCCCAAACTCCTAAATCCTCAGCCCCACAGCAAACATTTCTCAGTGGGACAAGAAGAGGAGCCCCACACTTACACTCTATGGCAGCGTTGGGCTCCATGCCCTCAACATCAATCAGGTACCTGGACAGAGCAGCAAAAAACAACCCTGATTACACCACAGACACCTCCACAGCTCAGGGAGGACTCAAAAAAGAGAGTCACTGGGGAGCTGATGTGGCCAGGTCCCCCCCAGGCTGGAAGGACATGGATTTGGTGGGTGGACAAGGAACTGGCTGGGTGGAGGTGGGTGATGAGGGGTGGCCTCAGGGGTCTGTGCTGGCAGCAGGACTGTTCAGTGCCTTCAGCAGTGGCACAGAATCACAGAGGGGTGACTCTGCCCCTCCAGGGACACCTGACAGCAGAGGGGCACAGGAGAGCTGGGCAAGGCTGGTCAGAAGGGTGTGTAGTGACAGGAGGAGGGGCAGTGGGTTTAAACTCAAGCACAGTGGATTTAGACTGGACATGAGGAAGAAATTCTTCACTGGTGGAGTGGTGAAACACTGCAACAGGCTGCCCAGAGGGGTGGGGGAAGCCCCAAACCTGGAGACACCCCAGCTCAGAGCTCTGAGCACCCTGCTCTGGCTGCAGCTGTCCCTGTCCCTGCAGGGGGTGGGACTGGATGGCCTGGAAAGGTCCTTCCAAGCCAGCCCAGTCTGTGATTCTATGAGTCTGTGCTTCCAGAGCTCCTCTTTACACCCCAGAACAGAGGATTGGCATTTGCTCTGCTGAAACTGGGGCTAGAACACACCCCCTAACACAACCTCCTTGGAACTGGAAAGCTTTCAACCCTTGGCAGCCCGGGGTTGGGCTCAGCCCTCACCTCACCCCTGTGACACTGGAGCAACAAGAGCCTCAAAGTGGCACCAGCTGGACCTGGGCAACTCACCTGCAGACCAGGTAGCCCGTCCTGTTCAGGCCATGTGTGCAGTGCACCCCAATGAGCTTGTCTGCAAGAGAAGAGCCAGGTCACCCCCCTGCCCCAGGCACACACAGCCATGGGGGGACCCCAGGGGAACCCCTCTGCTGGCAGAGAGCTGGGCTGGGGCAGCCCGAGAGGAGAAAGCTCCAAAGGAAAGTTCTTGTGGCCTTCCAGGGTCTGAAGGGAGCTTAGAAGAAAGCTGAGGAGGGATTTTTACAGGGCTGGGTAGTGACAGGACACAGGGAAATGGCTTCAGACTGCACAAGGGGAGATTTAGGTTAGAAATTAGAAGATCTCTGCTCAGGGTGGGGAGAGCCTGGCCCAGGTTGCCCAGGGAAGCTGTGGTTGTCCATCACTGGAGGTGTCCAAGCCCAGGCTGGGGTAAGGGTCCTGTGGGAGCTGCCCCTGCCCATGGCAGAGGGTTTGCAACAGGATGATCTTCAAGGTCCCTTCCAACCCAGCCCAATCTCTGATTCTCCCAAATCCCACCAGAACAATCCCACTGGCATTCACCCTCCAACAGCAGCACCAGCATAAAGACCCAGAACTGACCACACAGCAGCAGCACTCTATTCATGTCTAATTAGTGCCACCCCTTCATTAACTCTAACTCTGTGAGCTGACCCACGTGCTCACACAGCTCACTGCAGAGAAGAGGTGCCCAGGAAAGGAAAAGAAACTCACAGTGCCCACAAAACACCCAGTGTGAGGGGAGCCTGGCAGGGATCCACACTCACCATTGTCCTTGTTGTCCCTCAAGAACTTCTTCACAATGCACTGGAACTGCAGGATGGTTTGGTTGTTGGGTATCTCGTGGCCCATGGTGAAGATCTTTGAGTAGCAGAGCGTGGCTGGGAGCTCCTAGGAGGGAGAAAGTCAATCATGCCCAGAAAACCCACCAGGATTCTTATCCCTTAGAGACCCCCAGGCCATTAGCCAGCAGGGGCTGAGCTTTCCAAGGAAGCCCCAAGGGGCAGCAACACAGTTTTAGCTGAGGAAACAAAACTTTGCTCCCTTGGTGTGGCACCAAGACTCCTGAGCAGCCTGGCTGCAGTTCCATTGCTTGTGCTTGGCTCTTTCCTGCTGGGGAGGACAAAGCAGAGGCAGAGGTGGGAACACCTCTCCAGGCACTGACCCACAGGCTGTCACCAGCCCCAGGGTGTCCCAGAGCTCGGGTGGGGGGGTGCAGGGGGGCTCTGCAGGGTGAGGGTTGAAGACCCCAGGCCTGTTGAGGGGCCTGCAAG
>NW_008614694.1:44462-59380 GCF_000691845.1 Merops nubicus | reverse complement strand
GATCGGGTGTCGGTAACGACAAGTATAAACCTATTAAAAAATAGAAGTAATAAGCATATTAACAGGTCATTAATAAGGTGCACTGTCTATAATCTGAATGAAAAAATCAGTATTTTTTCCTTATTCCTCAAAGACTTTATATGAAGGTGCTGAAACTGTGCCTGATGTTAAGCCTTTGTAATTTTACTAGCTGTATATGTGTGAAGTATTATGATAAGTAGAACTAAACTGCAGTTGTCCAGCTGCATCAATGTAAGACATTTTGGGATGTGTAGTTCTTGCTTTCTAATTGTCATAATTGACCAGAAGCCAGAGTTTTGCAGGTTTTTAGGCACTAGTCCACCGGAAGTCATGGAGTTTAGAAGCCTACGTCAGTAAGATATGACAGTGAGAGATGGCATGCAAACATACCTTTTGAAATATGGAACTAATTGATTTCTAAGATTTCTCCACACAGTGTCTTCCAAATGCAGAGCACATCTGCACTGTCAGCACATCGGGGTTTATGCTTAACAACCTGCCTATGCAATGGATCAGTCCATTTGCAACAACATCTAAGAAAGTGCTGGGAAGATGCCAGTCTTGTCTCTGTCATACTAGTCTCCAAACAAGCCTCACAAGCCATCTTCTGTCTGGACATAAAAATGATTCCTGATGAATGTGGATCAAATGTACCTTTGCATTTATATATAGAAGAATGTCCTTGCTCAAGCCATGGTCACTTAGGTTAGCTTATTTCTGCAAATAGAGGGTCAATGCATACAGATAACTAAGGCATTGAAAATGCTATTGAAGAGACTGGAGGGTGAATGAACTTGTGGTTAAACTTCTGAGTTGTCACATAGGATGTTTAGTTTCCTCTCTTACCATGGATTGAGCTATTTGATGCTGGATAAGTGACTTTATTCTGCTATGCTTCTTTCTATAAAGCAGAAGTAATATCCACAGTCCTTAACATCATCAACTTTAGGCACGAGCTTTGCAGAGGTATTAACAACCTTGTGCTGAGTATTTCAATACATTCTCACTTTTTTCCAAAAACAAAGGGCAGATTTAGTAGACAAGGCCAGGGAGGTTGGCAGAGTAGGGAGAGGCATCATCTCTGTTTCTGTGTAGTACGATAAATGATCCAAGACACACAACACACAGCAGAGGAATCATTTATTTTCACTTAACAGACACTTTCAAACATACATCTACCACTCATCTTTAGGCTCCACTATACATAAGGAGTAAATTGGTGACAGTACAAACCAGCAAGATTTATACCTTCACTGGCAGAAGTCAATGGCAGTTTGCGAAACAGATTTCCAACAAGCTACCCCTTGCAGTTCATCCTCTAGAGTGTGTGTTTGAGGCATATTTGTTTCGAGGGATTTTAAGCTGTAAAGATGTACGAACACTAGCCATCCACTTAATCTCAGCTGTCAGAGACAGGTTACCAGGCAAGATGGATCTGGGTCTCTGACCCGCTGGGGCTGACCATACTTGCAGCTATATCAAAGAGACTGACATGTGAAACAATTTCTGTAAGTCACATGGCATGGTGCATTTTAGTCAAAACAGAAAATAAACAGGAGGAAAAAAAATTTATCCAATGGTAATATTTGAGAGAGCGGAGGGCAGAGGAAAGAGCCACAGCACAGGAAAGGGGCAAGTGAAAAGCCATTGCTTCCTTTAGGATGCACAGCACTCTTCATTGTGGGGGCAGGAACCGAATTCTTCTTTTTATAATTGGCATAATCCACCAGAAATAATATATAATTCCTTGTAACTGAACGGCTGTCTCACAGATGGATGGTGTAATGTGTCCCTTGCTTCCTTCACTCCCCCCATTCCTTTCTTTCCCTCACTGGAAGTTCCTGTAATTGTCACTTTGTAATGTATATTCCAGCACATGGACACGCAGAATGAACACTGCGTGCTCATTTTGCACTAGAAGTGATGTGTACTGCCTTGTGTCACAAACAGTAAATCCTTTATACCAAAAGCCTGCTCATTTTCACACCATTCACTTGTTCAGTAACAGTTGTCCAGATTTTTTAATTCAGCTCCTTACACTAATCCAGCAACTGCTGGTCTTAGACAGGTGCAGGGATCAAACAGGCTCAATAAACTGAAACATCTGGCCTGGAAATGATAATAGGGCCTTTTACTCTCCAAAGCAGAGGAGGAATGCAAAGTTTTCAAATGTTAAATCATGCAATTAGCCCCTGTAATATTCCTAGATTTCTTTTTTTTTTTTTTTTTTTTTTTTCCCCCCTTAGGAAAAAAAAAAAAAAAAAAGAAACAATAGTGTTTTCTGTTCAGAGTTTTTTTCATTGTTTAGGTCTCTGCTCTCCTCTGCAGTGCAAGAGGTGACAGGCCAAAGAGGTCAAAACATCATCTATTAAAAAGAGAAAAACAAACCAAAACCAAAACAAAACCAACAAACACCTGCCCTCGCTCCTTCAGAAAAGTAGAGCTCAGTCATGTCAAGAGGCCCAGACATGCCTTAAGCCAAAAACTTATTCTGGAGAGAAGTTTGGGAGTCTATGACCCAGAGAATGGAAAAATCCCTGTAGAAGCCCAGTTTCATGAAACCAAGCCATCTTCAGCCATGTGGAGGCTGGTAGCAGGAGAGGGTGAGTGGCAGAATATCACCCCATTATCTGGATGACATTAGTAGACAATAGTCTTCACACTCCCTCCAGTGCAAAGACTGCTGTCAGAGCCAGACAAAACATTTCAAACTCTGAAAGTGCTTTCAGAAGTATCGCTGCTCAAGGTTGCCCAGGTTTGGAGCAGCTCTCACTACACTTGTGCCTGGGTTTGGTTAGGCTGTGTCAGGGGTTTGGGGGCTTGTCATGCTCTCCTCCAGTCATTGTTCCCAGCTACCATTCCCCACCTTGGCTTGTAGGTGGCTGTCACAGTGCCCTTCAGAACAAAATCAAGACCTACTGTAAAAAAAAAGAGTTGTTAGAAGCTTTTATTCCTGTAAGAAGATGCTGTCTTTTGGCAGTCCAATTATGTGGTCAAGTAGAAGGGATAAAGGTGTTTCTATGCCTGCGCTGGAAAATAAGTTTCCATCAAAAAGTTCTCCATCTTCATAATGAAAGTGCTTTGGCTTGACTAAATAAAATCCTTGAAACAAAACTTTCAAACAGGCCTCACCTTGACTGCTTGCGGTCATTAAATCTCATGCGAAAAGTTGGTATTTTTATCCAGCATCATTGCCAAACTGCAGTCTTGGTAACTGCACTGACCAAGTTTTCCTTCACACTTGGAGCTGAACATAGCATGCTTCTCTTGAGTAAACAGGAATGTTCATCCTGGGCCAGAGAAACCTGGAAACAAGTCCTGGGTCCCACTCCAACCTATGCCTCAGGTTTCCTGTGGGGTCTGAATGCTGGACTTTCAGAAGTGCTGCAAACCTGGTTATGCTTTGATTAGCACATCTGGAGCCAGGCTTCAAAAGGCATGTTCTGTTCTTCTTACTGACAATCCAGCCTTAGAAACCTGTTTTGACAATCCAGCTTCAGCTCTGAGTAGGCTTCTCTTAAAAATACTTAAGGCTTTCACACCTTTTGCTTTCAGAAAAAGCTGGAATTATAATTGTAACACAGTGTACAGGCTCTAGGTCTAGTTATCTTGTATAAGGCACCAATATATAAAGGGCTGATGTAATAAGAATAATAAAAGGCATTCCTTCTGACTTGTGCAGGAATGGAGGTTGCAGAGTTCCCACACTGCTGGATGTGGAGGTGCAGCCTTGGGGTCAGAGACCGAATGCATCACACAGGTCCAAGCCACAGTCTGTATATCACCACATGACTTCGCTCAAAGGTCGTGAGCCTCCAGCTAAAAACATCCTATCTACTGTAATTCTGATGAGCACACAGGTTTCCCTCAATCACTCTTTGCTGACTGTCTCCAACAGCTGTAGCTGATCTGGGTTCTCATGCTTGAGTTGATAAAAGGGACTCCTCAGCCAAGGCAAGGAAGAACTCAGGGACACTCCTTAGTTTTCCCAAATTCTTATGGAAGGGTTTCTTTGAAGGCACAAAACTATGACAACAGAGCTCTCTAAACACATGCTAAGTCATTTTTCATGTGTGTTAATGGCCTGTAAAGTTAATGGGATCAAGAACCTAACAAATTTAGAGTTAAGTCAGTACCAGCCTTGAGAAGCAGTGTCCGTAAGTCAGGGTCAGGCTTAAAGTAGAATCATAGAATCATTAAGGCTGGAAAAGACCTCTAAGATCATCAAGTCCAACCATCATCACAGCACAACCATGACCACTAAACCATGTCCCCAAGTGCCACATCTACACATTTTCTGAATGCCTCCAGGGATGGTGACTCCACCCCCCCCCTGGGCAGCCTGTTCCAATGCCTTACCTCTCTTGCAGTAAAGAAATTCTTGCTAATATCCAGTCTAAACCTCCCCTGGTGCAACTCAAGCCCATTTCCTCTCATCCTATCGCTAGTACAGAAGAGACCAACACCCACTTCACTACAACCTCCTTTCAGGGAGTTGTAGAAAGCAATAAGGTCTCCTGTCAGTCTCCTCTCCCCCAGACTAAACACCTCCAGTTCCCTCAGCCACTCCTCATAAGCCATATTCCCCAGACCACTCACCAGCTTCGTTGCCCTTCTCTAGACCTGCTCCAGCATCTTATACCATGTGAAGGACTCCAGTCGTTCTTATACTGTGGTGCTGGAAACTGAACCCAATGCTCAAGATGTGGCCTCACCAGTGTTGAGTACAGGGGCACAATCAGTTCCCTACTCCTGCTGGCCACACTGTTTCTGAAACAGGTGAGGATGCCGTTGGCCTTCTCGGTCACCTGGGCACCCTGCTGGCTCATGTTCAGCCGGCTGTCCACCAGCACTGCCAGGTCCTTTTCCACCAGGCAGCTTTCCAGCCACTCATCCCCAAGCCTGCAGTGTTGCCTGGGCTGGTTGTGACCCAAGTGCAGGCCCTGGCACTTGGCCTTATTAAAGTTTGCACAAGCGACCTTGGCCCAATGATCCAACCTGTCCAGATCCCACTGCAGAGCCTTCCTGCCCTCAAGCAGATCTACACACCTGATCAATTCAGTGTCATCTTCAAACTTACTTGTAGACACAGTAAGAGATTTTAACTCAGACCAGGACTCTTAATTGTTGAGTTCTCCTTGTATGATAGACCTTGGACCAGACAATGAGTTTCACTGGGGAGAGAGAGGTGCTGTGTAACTCACAGAGGTTCTGTGTGCTTCCAGCGGCATCATCCTTACCTTGCAGCAATCACTGGGTCAGATCTGGAACCAGCTCCTGCATCCACCAGCTGAAGGAGCTTGGATTGACACTTATAATTTAAGACTGCCACAGGCCTGTCTCCATCCAGACCATCAGTAGAAGAGGACATGCAGACATCAACTAGCTTAATGCTGCACTCCTTCCCTTAGGAATCAAAGGATATTTGATGAGAAGCTTGTGATCTTAGAAAAGATGGTGGAAAGAGATTTCTTTGCATAGGGCAGATGTGACATCCCTGTGCTATCTTTGCTACTCCTGCAAGCCAAGAAAATGCTTATAATCTTTGAAGAATGATGTAATTAAGAGCAAAATTCTGTATTGGTGCATATGCAGCCAATCTCTTAAAATATTATAACTATATATTTGGCAATTAGAATTTTAAAATTTCTTAAGTTGTGCTCACATTTACGCTTGTAATGATTTGTTTCAAAACCACACTCAGATGAAGACAGAATTGTGTATAGCTTTCATTTTCTGATTTTGTGGTGTTTCAGCTTCCCAGGTAAGTAAAAAATTTTTAACTTGTGACAAATCAAACAAGTCATTTACTTCTAGTGCAATAGCGAAATGAAGTTCCTCAACACATCCTTTGTTAGTCTCTGAGATGAATCTGCGAGTCATATGCCTACTTCAAATAGGTTCAGTGTTCAAATTCAATGGCCTATGGCCAAACTTAAATTCTTTGTGAAGGAAGTTTATACCTCAGGGATGTTAGCACTGGAGATAATGTCAAAGAAAAGTGCAGTAAAACACTATAGAAGTCTGTGCAAAAGCCAGGAAAAAAATAATTTCTCTTCAGTCACAGCTGAAAAAGTAGATGCTCCGCTTCTCTATGTGGTTGCAGAGGAAGTTGCAGAGTTAAGAAAATTTATCAAAATTGTAACAAAGTGCGTTCAAGCATTCTGAAGGAAGGGAGAGAAAAGTAGGCTCTGGAAAAACATCTTTTCCTACCAGAGAAAAAGAGACCAGACTTTGGTTCATTAACACAGGGCTGCTAGTGGCGCCTACCAGCACTAGCTCATAATTCCATAATTTGCCACATGAACACAGCCTATGCACTGAGGAATTACTTCATTTCACTTGGCTTCTTTGTGGGTGCAAAAAAACCTACTCACCATAAATTGCAAGATCAAGGCCATATTTATTATTGACTACTAAATTTAGGTGCAAAATGAAATCAAGCCAAAGCTACTTTTGTAAGTATAGAAAAAAAAGCAGCTAATTCTGTGTACATTTCATGAATTTGGTATTCCTTTTGACATGTTAGATACTGTGGTTTGTTTAGCCCTATTACCATGTCCTTACAGGTCTGCAGTTCAAATTCTCACTCCTAGTACACTAAATCCATCCTATATGTCTGTTATAAATAGGGTACTGCACATACAGCAAGTGCAGCCCCCACTACACACCCTTGTATGATCATTTCAAATAGCACACATATTCTCACGCTATATTTAGTGCTACATCCACGGGAACATATCATCACATCATTATATACAAAATGGCTTCATAAAAACAAACGTTGGACCAGAGAAATGGGCTTCTTCAGCCTGCATTGAAGCCTGCCAAGCCACAAAGTCCTTCTGACAGTTTTATTTTGTCTAGTTTAATTCCATTTACATTCATTTTTAAAGTCTGAGTTTGTGAAACTCTCAAGCAAATTTAAATGACAACAAATCTTTATCTTATCGGATGCATCCTACATATTTTTAAGCACTTAGCTTACCAATTTGTATCCAGATTTTCAAAACATTTCAAATTTCTTTAGGAACACAGGCATAAATGGACAAATACTTAAAAGCATTTTGAAAATCGGGCAGTAAGCCATAGGAAAACCATGGAAACATTTTCAGAGACCTGGCTCCTGTGGCAGGTATGGGTCATTTGGAGATACACTCATCAGTTCCTGTTGAAAATCTCTTTGGGCAACTTCACCTGTAGAACAATGAAGCTTCTGATCTATTCATACTTTTACTTTATAAAAAAAAAAAAAAAATTCTTTCCATTTATTTTCCCTCTTTCTATAAGAGCTTACACTATTTAGTTTATGATAACTTTGTAAAAAAATGACTTTGATGTCATTTCTCCAAACAGTGCTTCTACATTTGAATCTAGTAACATGGATGAGCTGCTCAGATAATTTTTATCCATGCATGTTGCCTTGTTTTGAACTGCATGAATCAGCATATCGGCAACTTGCACATCTAGTAAAGATGGAGTAGTCAATAAAAATGAATTAGTAACCTCCCTCTGCCCCTGAAGTGAGAAATCTGGACCAGGATGCTGCTGTGATAGTCATTCCATTAAAATAAGTATAGAAAATTATATGAGCATGAGAAGAGGTACAATAATACCACATTGACTGACACAGCAGTGTACAAACAGAGCACACCATCTATGAGTCATCTCTTTTTAAATTTTTTTCTTCCTGTTGCAGCTATCACGGACTAAAGAAGTCTTATGAAGCTATCCTATGGAGGATAATTATGTGGAAACTTCCCTAGCATGGATAATGGCATGGAGAAGTGCACCTTGAAAATGAGCATATGGTGGCAATAAGGCTCAACTGGAGAAGAGAGTTGATATTTTGGGAGTCATCAAGAACTGTTGAGGCAGGATAAAAAAAAAGAAATAATAAATAAATAAATAAATAAATAATTGGGGGGGCGGGAACAAACCAGGAAGAACTCTGAGTTTGAAAAGTTTAATGCAGCAGAAAAATGGGGAAATGGTGGAGGCTACATAGCGAAGGGTTGTCCAGGAAACATGATGGATGAGGAAATGGTCTTTGCAGCTACCCTGAGGAAACAGGGCGGTGTTTCATCCAGACCAGGGAAGATAATTTTGTAGGAAGAAAAGCTGCATGGTGAACACACAGAAATTATACAGAAAAATGTTGTCAGTTGAGGTACCCTTCTGTAGTACCTTCACCCAGCTGAAGTCCAGACTTGTGTCTCTGCAGGCATTAACACTACAATGAAACCTCATAGTGAGGTTTTTTTGGGAACCAGTTTGGCTGAAAACTATATCTCCCAAAACATCAGGTTTGTCTTGAACCAGCGTGACTTACAGAACTGACTGACATGCTTGCACCATAGAACAAACTGTATAAGAGAGGTAGAAATAACATATGATCAGAGTCATAGTAGGCATGGTAGCCCCCAGGAGACTTGGGATAAGGTGTCTGATGTTCGCTTCCCTGCCAAAAGCTGGGAGAAGGGTAAGGCTGAGAACAGTCCCGACCACGGGATGATGTGTTGGTAACAGTGCTGGGAAAAGATGTAAAAAGTAAAAACGAAGAGTCATATTTTAGCTAGATAAATCCTGAAATGGTAACTAAACATCCACTAAGTATTGAAGAAGAGAGAAGACAAGATTTGAACTTGAACAGGAGAAGACAGGTTAGGAATTGAAAGGTAGGTCTCTAAGTTACCGATGTTTTAAATCTTATTTAAAATAACTTATCTCCAAATTCTGCTAATTGAGAGTTCACGACCTTGAAAGCAACAGTTAGTTTGCTTTGCTCCTACTCACTGTCCTTTGTCTTTATAACCATGATATTACCTTTCCTCTTGTCTCATTACTAATGTTTTCTTAAAAGCTTATTGCAGAGGACCAGTAGAAAGCCCCAGATTTCCTGTTATTATTGCTTGGTTATTGCAAGAAGTTGTTTTTAAAATGTTTTCAGTTGCTCCAAAACCAGCTTAGACTTGGCTTAAACTCATTCCTTCTGGTAGTTAATTCCACTCAGAGACTTCATCCAGTCATGCTTTTTCCTTAGCTACAAGGAGTTTTATTAGGCACCATTAGTTTTGTTGGCTCAAAAGAAACCCTGCTCCAGATGAGACAGTTTCTAAAACACTCAAAAAATTTCTCATGGACACTGAGAGTGAGTTTTAAGTTGGCCTCAGAAACAAGGGAGCAAGTAGCTCTGTGGAACACGCACATACCATGGTCCCACTAAGATGCCCAGCTGCTGACTGCTGTGCAGGTTACTACTTAGAAAAAAATCTCAAGTAACTTTCAAAATAACCTTCCTCAAACCTAAAAGCAGGTGAAGAAGAAATTAGATAATAAAAGCAGGAATAAGTGTGGTGAGCAAACATGAAGAATACTGTCTCATATAGTGAATGACTGAATAATGATAAATAACTTCCATAAACCATTTCAAATTAAGATAAATGAAATTGCATGGGCCTCAAGATGTTCTTCTCCCACTATGGCTGAAGTTTTCACAATCCTAAATTAAATGCAAGCAGAGAAAACAAGAGCTTTGTAAGTAAAATACTGTAATTCTTTTAACCTTTTGTCTGAGAGGAGACACCACAAACAGCCAGCAGAGACAGGTGCTGGTCTGTCAAACCCCTTCTTAGCGAATTATCCACAACATAGCCCACATGCTCAGAGCTGGGCATCAGACTTCTGCAGGGGACAGCACAGCAAGCCAGATAAAACCAGTATCAACCCACTCTGAGGTAGAAAACTCCTCTCACATCCATCTTCCGACCTAGAGCTAGCTGCTGCCTCATTGACTCCGGCCCAGGAGGTAAGTTCAGCTGAACTGATCTAAATCACAAAGCTGATCATCAGTAAATCTCCAAGTACATCGGGAGAAGACAACAGAGGGAAGCTCAACTGCTGGTCCCTGTATCAATCTATACATAGAACATACTGGGTAAGGTCTTATTTCAAAGCTTGTTGTAGACACAGCTGCATCAGCCTAAGATGTTACTGCACCCTTGATAATTTGTTGCCATGTCTGCTGCCAAGCACGTCTTGTGAAAAATCTCTCTTCTGCTTCAAACTGAATTCAGCACATTCAGTGAGGATGTAATTAGCTCCCACTGGCACCTTTCTTTGTAGGCAGAAGCTTGGCTTGCGTGCAGTTTGCATACAATTTGGAAAGGGCCATGGGTTAAATAAAAAATCAAAAATCATGTCTAATAGGATAAATACTGTAAGAACAATGAGATTTTCACAGCATTTCCAGATATATTAGAATGCATTTTACAGACAAGGATCTGCTGAACTGTATCTGTTTCTTCCTTGAGAGTACATTGTCAGACATCAGTATCCTGATTCATTAGCTACCCTTGATCCTAAAAAACAGTCTCATTCATAATGTTTTCAGAACACAAGAATTAATTTATTTATCCAAATCTGTCCTTCAGACTCTCAGTCTGTTTTTAGAACAGGGGAAATGCATTATAACCAACCCACAACATACTATGGGGTGACTTTTGAGATTGCTTCTTGTACCCTTCAGAAAGTTTTCTTACGTGTATGACTGGAAATATAAAGTAAAAGCTGAGCAGACTTCAGAAGCTGAAATCAAGTCAGTCCCTTCACTTTAATATCTGTAATCAATTTGTCTGGACAAAATGTAGCATGGACATCAAAGATGTAAACTTGTACTCAAATATCACACTTTAAATAGAGGAAATACTTTAAATACAGGTCACTAGCTCTCATGTATTGCTAAGGCAAAATGCGACTTCTCTCCACTTCAGGATCCCAGTGGGCTGGATTATGAACCAGCTGTGCCTGGCAAGCAAAGACCCAGAGTGAGGAGAATGGTCTCAGCATTACACCACGGCTCTGGAAAACATACATAAGAGCATGCACAGAGGTGCTTCAGAAAGACTCATGTTCAGTTGTAGCAATTTATCACAGCCTCTCTCTTACCTGTGTGTGTGGAACATATGCCCAGAAAGCAAAAAGCCTTTGCAGTTTGACAATATTAACTCTTTTAGCTGATGGTGCTGGGAGAGAAAGGGCAGGTTTCAGTTGCCTAGACATATGTGGTATGTGAATCTGACATACCCTAAGGGTATCTACGTGGGGCTAACAGATTAAACACAGGATCAAGGTTGGGAACCTCCCAGTGCCTAAATGGTTCTTGATGTTCTTGTTCAGACCCCTGAACATATAGGATTCTGATCCAGAACCTCATTTTAATTAAATCCTGGCCAAAATATTTTTTGTGGTTGAAAATTCAAATTCAGACAGTTTTTTTCACTTGCCTCTCTTTTGTTAGTCTGAAGACTGGCTGGATGGGGAGCAAGAACTAACTGTCAGTACCATGTGGAGAGACAGGCTGTAGTATCATCCTGTTACAAACATCAGAAAACCAAGCCACGAGAAGCAAAGCTTTACCAAACCAAACTTTAGCAGCTTGCTAGCTTAACTTTTCATTCCAAGAGTGAAACTAAAAGAGAAAGGTTTTAGTTTGCACTCGCTATCACTACTCAATGGTCCAGCATTCTCAAGGTAACTAGTAACTGGGCTTATTGAGTTTTCAGGCCTCCAAATCAACACCTGGATTCCTTCCTATAGCTTTTCTTTTTTTTGCATGGACACACAAGCTTTTGCTTCTTGATCATGAAACAGGTCACAGAGTACAGAGGGATGCTTCGTGCTTTATGACTTTGAGACTAAAAGGATGCATTCAGAATGTCTGCTACGGCACTCAGTTCAAAAGTACCATTTCAGCTGTCAAGTGTCTAAGAATTCCAGATGCCTGATGAAGAAAGAAGTAGATGTCATACAAAAATTACACATACAGACATATGCATTTGAGATACAGCCTCTATTGCTTTTCACTGGGAGCTGTTGTAGGGAGCTAGCAGTGCTGGGTAGCTAGGGTTTTCTGCACATATGGTTGTCTCTTTCTGACTGGAGTCACACCTCTGGCCATTGCAATCTCTATGTTAGGATATCTACGGATAGCTACAGCAATTTTGGCAAAGTGACTCTACCTCTATGCTTTATGTCCCATCCACATAACACACAACACATCTACTTGGAGCTGTAAACGTGAGACATGACTAATTGAATACAAAGAGTATTCCAGACTGTCAGATAGAAGGAGCTGAGGGAGTCCAACAGGACCGTTTTCATTATCACAGAGTCAACGTCTCATATTCAATGATGAAAGCCTCTCGGAGGAGTAATGCAAACCTATTGCTGGAATTAACACTCATGCTCAAATTTGATAGTGCTCTTTATACAGGATTTTCATTTGTATTCACAGAAAAACATAAATAAGTGCTCAGGCTGGCCAATCTATTTCCTCTGTAACTGGCAGCATTCACAGTCACTTTATTGTATGAAATAATGTCTTGGTTTTTCCTCCCTTTATCTTGCTTGTGCCTGACCTTCCATTAAAAGTTGCTTGGAAACTGCTTAGAGAATAGTCAGTGGTGCTTCTTATTGATATCTTCCTTTTGTGATTTGTTTTTTATTCTATCTTTTTTTATTCCTTTCCAGAAGCTTTTTAAGCTAGAAGAAGATGAAAAGAAACCAGAGAATCAAAGCCTAATATTTCTCTTTTTAAAAGGAACAGGAAAACCATCCTCCCTATATACATTGACACGTTAAAGAAGAAAGAAATGCTCTTCTAATAAATGCTCCAGCAGGTCTTCAATGTCCATATTATTAAGTGCTTTACACATTCTCTTTAGCACCTTGGTAATTAAAAATAAGATATATGAAGTAAATTTTGTCCCTAAATACACCTAGCTTATGCCATTGTATAGAAATGATGGGAAACGAGCACCACTATAACACTCATTTTTAACAGAGGGGCTTTGTAAGGGTGGTTTGAGCTGTGTGCTAAAAGAAGGCTAGAGAAGAAGTGGCTCAGAGGATTAGCCACAGGACAGCAGTGATCATGGTGGATAGTGGGAATTTAAGCAGCAGGCAGCGGGCTGAGGGAAGGGATTATTCCCTTCTCCTCTGCTCTTGTGAGGCTATATCTGGAGTTGTCAGGGACCTTCAAGGGATGGGGACTCCCTGGAGACAAGGAGCAGTGGTAGCTTTCCAAGGGTCACAGGGCAGGGCCTGATAGCCACAGCTGTCCCACCATCCAGCCAGGAGCAGGACACCCTGGGGGCAGCCACAGGCAGCGCCAGCCACAAGCATCAGGTACATCCCTGGAGACAGAACAGGATGTCATCCCTGGACACAGTGTCTCCATAGCACTGTCTGGCAACCTCTGCCTACAGCCTCCAGGAGAAGGCTGGTCCTGAGACTCAGCAGTCCAACTTTGAAGAGGGGGATTACTCTTAAGTCCCTAGCACATGGTGTAACTATGGTGAGAATAAATTCAAGGTGTATTCTTCAAAATCATGGCATCTTAAAATGTTATCATGCCCATATTTCCTCATTTCTAGTTTTAATCCATAGATCAAGTCATTTTCAAGGGGAAAGTGCAAAGTATGGCACATTTTTAGACAAGACTAATTTTTTTCACATAGGTGTACTACTTGGAACTGTAGATGTTTCTTTCGTGAAGGTCTGTGACAAGTATACACTTTTTAATATGATTTAGCTTGTAAAAATAAGACAGTAAATTTGACCAGGAAGGAGTCCTTCTGTGAGGGATTCTGCAAATATCACTTTGATCTATGTAGACCTGAAGTCCTTAGATAATTTGGTTTTTTGCTTCTTTTTCCGATATTTACCTCATTGAGTCAGTTAAGTGCTTCTGAGTATGGTTCTTTGCTGATCCCAGTCTGATCAGCTTGCAAGCAAAAGGTCACATCAATTCACAGATGTCAACATGTAGCTCTTATCTGTTTCGATCCAGAAATACCAGGAAATTATCACATGGAGTTCTCTGCATGCCCTTCCAGAGCACTATCTTTCAGGCTAATCTTCAAGATAGTGGTTGTGGTCAGATCCACACACATTAAAGTATTCATTTCCCACGAGATAAATTCTCCAGCCCCTTGGCCCTGAGAAAAATTGCGTTTTATTTTCTAAGTTGCTCTAGTTTTGCTCTCTTCTGTCTTCTTCAGGTTTCCCTTTATCTGTCCGTGTTACCTCATAATTATTTTAATAAATAGGCACATTGCTGGCAAAATTTCTTCTTCTCAAAAACATTTGAGAAGTGTTCTTCTTCCTGAGCCTGAAAGATTTCTACTCACAAAGGATTGCAGTGATATTGTTGTGGAGAAAAAGGCAGTAGTGCTTTTTTGCTTTTATGTGTTTGCAGAATATCCTTTCACCTTTGTAATGTCTTCCAATATTATATTTTGTACATACATCCTTGGAAAGATGAATATCCAAACCCTACATCTACTTGTCTGTACACAGTTGACAATATAATTTGTAATCAGCTTTTTTTTTTTTAGTGAAAATAAAGCAAAGGTCTATTGCAAGTTAAGGGTACTGACTGAGACCTGTAGACTTTCTCTTAGTTTGGAAATGAATTTTGTTTTCTTTTTACTGCTTTGTATACTCATTTAAGTGCTTTCTAAGTAAATCCCCTCTGTTTCACCACAGCAGTTATGCACAGGTCACCACAGAGACACAAAGATGCCCCACCAGAAGTATGCCATAACGTACTTTCTAACAGGAAAACACTGGAAAAAATTTACATAGCTGGGCAAGTCTTGCTCCACAGGTCATGTGGCTCACAAGTGGCCACATAGCCACCTCTTTCACATCCCCCTTTCTCCAGACCACACATCTCCTCCCCATTCTTTTTCACCCAGGTGCCTTTGCCATGCACAGCCTCAGCTCTGAGATAGCCTTGGGGCAGCCGCTGGCTGTGCTGGTGTGAACCACGTGGCAGGGTTACCCACCCAGCCCTGGGTGTCAGCCTTCACAGCATTCCCCATGCCCTTCCC